>NW_027006434.1:0-128642 GCF_036934945.1 Oncorhynchus masou masou
AGGAATGAAATTTTTTCCCAGTCTCTCGATGTGCAAAACTGATAGACATACCCCAAGCGACTTACAGCTGTAATCGCAGCAAAAGGTGGCGCTACGAAGTATTAACTTAAGGGGCTGAATAATTTTGCACGCCCAATTTTTCAGTTTTTGATTTGTTAAAAAAGTTTGAAATATCCAATAAATGTCGTTCCACTTCATGATTGTGTCCCACTTGTTGTTGATTCTTCACAAAAAAATACAGTTTTATATCTTTATGTTTGAAGCCTGAAATGTGGCAAAAGGTCGCAAAGTTCAAGGGGGCGAATACTTTCGCAAGGCACTGTACCATTAGCTAGAGCTTGGCTAATTTTAGCTAGCTAGCTCATTAGCTATAGCTATTATTTTGTCTCAATCACACTAGACCTGAATCAAACGATGAAACCAGTTGCCAAACTATTTAGTTTTTATGAGTCAGTATAGCAACGTAACCTTATTGATGTGTCCTTTTCCCTAGCTAATTCCCTACTTTTCACAGTGACATGGTATGTAAAGCTCTGCATGCTTCACTGTCATGGTGCACAGTCCGTACACAACACTATGCTCATCATGTCAGATGGATCAGGTGGTGACAGGAGTCTCTGCATGGTTAGACAGCCAGGGAAGATCAGTCTATGGAGCTCAGGAACATTTTGAATTTTCAGTGTATTATAACAATCAGTGAATGGATACAAAGTTCCGTCTTGAATTGATCAGTCTGGGATCTGGGAATTAAGGTCATTTGAATTATGAAACAATTTATACTCTTTGATAATATAATGTATAAATGTACACCAAGGTAATTCTTTATCATGCCTCATCTGAGCAGGATCAGATGGTGACAGGGGTCTCATCAGGGTCAGACAGCCAGGGAAGACCAGTCTGATGGTGCAGAGGTGAACTTTTGCAGATAGAGGGCATTCTGAAAGTATTCAGACCCCTTGACCTTTTCCACATGTTGTTACTTTACAGCCTTATTCTAAAATGGATTAAATAAAACAAAGACAATCTACACACAATACCACACAATGACAAAGTGAAAACAGGTTTTGTTTAAGCAAAACGGAAATACCTTATTTACTTAACTATTCAGACCCTTTGCTTTGAGACTCAAAATTGAGCTCAGATGCATCCTGTTTCCATTGATCATCCTTGATGTTTCTACAACTTGATTGGAGTCCACCTGTGGTAAATTCAATTGCTTTGACATGATTTAGAAAAGCACACACCTGTCTATATAAGGTCCAACAGTTGACAGTGCATATCAGAGCAAAAACCAAGCCATGAGGTCGAATGACTTGTCAGGTAGAACTCAGAGACAGGGTTGTGTCGAGGCACAGACCTTTGGCAGGGTACCAAAAACATTTCTACAGCATTGATGGTCCCCCAGAACAAAGGTCTTAAATGGAAGAAGTTTGGAACCATCATTCTTAAATGGAAGAAGTTTGGAACTACCAAGACTTCCTAGAGCTGGTCACCAAGCCAAACTGAGCAATCGGGGGAGGTGACCAAGAACCCGATGGGCATTCTGACAAAGCTCCAGAGTTCCTCTGTGGAGATGGGAGAACCTTCCAGTAGGACAACCATCTCTGCAGCACTCCACCAATCAGGCCTTTATGGTAGAGTGGCCAGAGGAAGCCATTCCTCAATTAAAGGTATGTGACAGTCCACTTGGAGTTTGCCAAAAGGCACCTAAAGGACTCAGACCATGAGAAACCAAAATTGAATGCTTTGGCCTGAATGCCAAATATCACTTCAGGAGGAAACCTGGCACCATCCCTACAGTGAAGCATGGTGGTGGCAGCTTCATGCTGTGGGGATGTTTTTCAGCGGCAGGTACTGGGAGACTAGTCAGGATCGTGGGAAAGATGAACGGAGCATCAGAGAGATCCTTGATGAAAACCTGCTCCAAAATGCTCAGGACCTCAGACTGGGGCGAAGGTTCACCTTCCAACAGGACAACGACCCTAAGCACACAGTCAAGACAACACAGGAGTGGTTTCTGGGACAAGTCTCTGAATGTCCTTGAATGGCCCAGCCAAAGACCTGAAAACAGCTGTGCAGCAATGCTCCCCATCCAACCTGACAGAGCTTGAGAGGATATGCAGAGGAGAATGGGAGAAACTCCCCAAATACAGGTGTGCCAAGCTGGTAGCATCATACTCAAGAAGACTCGAGGCTGTAATCGCTGCCAAAGGTGCTTCAACAAAGTACTGAGTAAAGGGTCTGAATACTTATATAAATGTCATATTTCAGTTTTAAATTTGATACATTTGATAAAAATGATCAAAAACTGGTTTTGCTTCGTCATTTTGGGGTATTGTGATGTCATTATGGGGTATTGTGATGTCATTATGGGGTATTGTGTGTAGATTGATGAAGGGAAAAATTAATTGAATCAATTTTATAATAAGGCTGTAATGTAACAAAATGTAGAAAAAGTCAAGAGGTCTGAATACTATCCGAATGCACAGTTCAACAATTCTCTCTGTGCAGTATACACTGGACAAGCAAGAAGCTTCAAAGATTGAAACTATTTTAAGGCAGTCTGACAAACCTCTAAAGTTGCTTTCCAAACTGCATCAAAGGTTGACAGAGGCTTTTCCCGATGACACAAAACATGTGAAATAAAAATGAGGAAGACCTGAGAGACGCTATTGTTGATGATGAATGGATGCAGATCTGTAAGAATGCCCAGTTATGTTCATATATTCTCAGACATAAATTACTTAAGACCATCCATAGAATGTTGGTTGTCACGCTGGCCTTGGCCTAACCCACCTGAAACCAATAATGAAAGTTTCACTAAGATCCTAAAGCTGAGTGGGGTGTGTTGGGTTGGGGAGCTGCCGAGCCGTGGACCCCTAGGGGCAGGATGGAGTGACCCAGCTCTATTGCAGGTAAAGAGACCTCTACAGTACTATTAGGCCAATGATATGAATTATGTGGAGGATGAAGTGTTTCTGCGCTGTTAATGTGTAGGTGTATGTGTTTTTATTATTAAGCCTTTGCTTTCTAAAACTTTCCCTTGAGACACATAAAAAGAGATGGGAAGGAAGCTGTGTTGGGGAGAGAGTTGAGTTATTGACCAGGCTGGTGGCGATCGGGTGTACAGGGTTGGCTGGGTGGTCTGGCTGACATTTGATGTAGAGGAGTTCTTAAAATAAAGACAATCAAAAGTTGTCTTGGTACTTTATTTGTAAGAGTTGTTCATTTGTTAGGCTACTGGTTCAAGGTGCAGCACAATATTAAATGATCAAAGATCTAGTTCAGTCTTGTTAATTAAGATATTTAAACACAATCTCTTACCGAGCTTGATGACTGTGGGCATTTTTTGCTTACTTTTTGTTGTTCTACATAGAGACAGCTAGAAGGGTCATATTATATTTGTGTAGAAATGCAGGAAATAAGCTTTAGATGCCCCCAAAGTTTGGAGGACCCCCCAGACACCCGCAGTTATGTCCCACTTCTAAACCAAAGTTGCGCCCCTGTGTCTACACATTGATAGGAATTTGTGTCAGCGTCTCGCTAAAGGTCGTAGTACAAGGACTGAGGACACACAGGAACACGAACACACATAGTGATGTATTACATCATATATCTCAGGGTATGTAAGCTGTGTTCTTCCTAATGGAGGTTGAACAATATTTCTGCACTGAAGCTGGTTTTTTGTTTCCTTGTTGCGGTCTATTTTTTGGCAACTTGTATTGTGCTCTTATTTTCACAAACTACTAGGGTTATTTCTGGATAATGCCACTGACTCTCGTCTAGCAACACGGTACTGACCATTTAATTGGGTTGGAAAGGGATTTGAGCTTGCAGGGAGGCAGTTTCTCTCATTCTATCATACTTCAGGTATTAATCTGTATTAGCAGTATAGGTTAGGCAATATTGCACATACCTGTATTATTGAAGATAGCTTATATCTTATTGAGCAGGAATGGCAGTGAGGTGGTGTTCCTTTGGGTTTGTGTTGTTGGTAGTGTTCACATGTTGTGCTGATGCACAGCCTAACTTGAGGTTTCCTTCGTACAACAACCCCCAACCCCAAATTACAACCTCCACGCCTAGACAGCCCCAATGGCCAGAGCCCCAGTGGCCACAGCTGCAGACTCCCCAGAGACAAGAGCCCCAGAGGCCACAGCAGCAGACTCCCCAGAGACCAGAGCCCCAGAGGCCACAGCTGCAGACTCACCAGAGGTCAGAGCCCCAGAGGCCACAGCTGCAGACTCACCAGAGGTCAGAGCCCCAGGGACCACAACTACAGACTCTCCAGAGACCAGAGCCCCAGAGGCCACAGCTGCAGACTCCCCAGAGGCCACAGCTGCAGACTCAGAGACCAGAGCCCCAGAGGCCACAGCTGCAGACTTCTCAGAGACCAGAGCCCCAGAGGCCACAGCTGCAGACTTCTCAGAGACCAGAGCCCCAGAGGCCACAACAGCAGACTCCCCAGAGACCAGATCCCCAGAGGCCACAGCAGCAGACCCCTCAGAGACAAGAGCCCCAGGGGCCACAGCTGCAGACTCCCCTGAGACCAGTGCACCAGGGGCCACAGCTACAGACTCCTCAGAGGCCACAGCTGCAGACTCCTCAGAGGCCAGAGCCCCAGTGGCCACAGCTGCAGACTCCCCAGAGGCCACAGCAGCAGACTCCTCAGAGGCCAGATCACCAGGGGCCACAGCTACAGACTCCCCAGAGACCAGAGTCCCAGGGGCCACAGCTACAGACTCCTCAGAGGCCACAGCTACAGACTCCCCAGAGACCAGAGTCCCAGTGGCCACAGCTGCAGACTCCTCAGAGGCCACAGCAGCAGACTCCTCAGAGGCCAGATCACCAGGGGCCACAGCTACAGACTCCCCAGAGACCAGAGTCCCAGTGGCCACAGCTGCAGACTCCTCAGAGGCCAGAGCCCCAGTGGCCACAGCTGCAGACTCCCCAGAGGCCACAGCAGCAGACTCCTCAGAGACCAGAGTCCCAGTGGCCACAGCAACAGACTCCCCAGAGACCAGAGTCCCAGTGGCCACAGCAACAGACTCCCCAGAGACCAGAGTCCCAGTGGCCACAGCAACAGACTCCCCAGAGACCAGAGTCCCAGAGGCCACAGCAACAGACTCCCCAGAGACCACAGCAACAGACTCCCCAGAGACCAGAGTCCCAGTGGCCACAGCAACAGACTCCCCAGAGACCAGAGTCCCAGTGGCCACAGCAACAGACTCCCCAGAGACCAGAGTCCCAGTGGCCACAGCAACAGACTCCCCAGAGACCAGAGTCCCAGGGACCACAGCAACAGACTCCCCAGAGACCAGAGTCCCAGTGGCCACAGCAACAGACTCCTCAGAGACCACAGCAACAGACTCCCCAGAGACCAGAGTCCCAGTGGCCACAGCAACAGACTCCTCAGAGACCACAGCAACAGACTCCCCAGAGACCAGAGTCCCAGTGGCCACAGCAACAGACTCCCCAGAGACCACAGCAACAGACTCCCCAGAGACCAGAGTCCCAGAGGCCACAGCAACAGACTCCCCAGAGACCAGAGTCCCAGTGGCCACAGCAACAGACTCCTCAGAGGCCAGTGATCCAGGGGCCACAGCAACAGACTCCTCAGAGGCCAGAGTCCCAGTGGCCACAGCAACAGACTCCCCAGAGACCAGAGTCCCAGTGGCCACAGCAACAGACTCCCCAGAGACCAGAGTCCCAGTGGCCACAGCAACAGACTCCCCAGCGGCCAGAGTCCCAGTGGCCACAGCAACAGACTCCTCAGAGGCCAGTGATCCAGGGGCCACAGCAACAGACTCCCCAGAGACCAGAGTCCCAGTGGCCACAGCAACAGACTCCCCAGCGGCCAGAGTCCCAGGGGCCACAGCAACAGACTCCCCATAGACCAGAGTCCCAGTGGCCACAGCAACAGACTCCTCAGAGGCCAGTGATCCAGGGGCCACAGCAACAGACTCCCCAGCGGCCAGAGTCCCAGTGGCCACAGCAACAGACTCCCCAGCGGCCAGAGTCCCAGTGGCCAGCAGTAACCCAAACTCCAGATCAGAGATGTCAAGTACCGGTTCGGGATATAGTGCAATGTGGAACCCCAGATATTACTCCATCTCAATGTCAGGCTATCTACTGCTGCTTCAATGGACAGCAGTGCTACTATGGGAAGGCAGGTGAGTGTCTGATATTGCTTCTGTCTTGTAATGCTCAGATAATATTGTAATGCTCAAACATGTACTTTTCCCTCTCTTTCCCCAGTGACTGTGCAGTGTACCAGGGATGCTCAGTTTGTGGTGGTGGTGGCCAGGGATTCCACTTGGCCCAAAATAGACATTAATTCCATCAGTCTGTTGGGGGGAAATGACCGCCCCTGCAGTCCTGTTGGCATCACTTCAGCCTTCGCCATATACCAGTTCCCTGTCACTGCCTGTGGCACCACTATAAAGGTGAGTAGAGATAATATGAATGTTATACACTGGCTCGGTATTAATTGTGGATTCTCCCCTGCAGGAGGAAAGTGGTTATGTGGTTTATGAGAACAGGATGGCATCTTCCTTTAACGTGGGGGTGGGACCTCGAGGCTCTATCACCAGGGACAGCCATTTTGAGTGAGTCTTCTCTCTGTAAGATTGAATTGACTTGATTGATTCCCCAGAGGTGATTCAGAACGTCACGAGCGTGTAAGGACTTCGATCTGGCCCATAAAGTAGTGATACAGTATGCTTGAAGACCCTATTGTTTCTCCCTATCTAGGCTGCTGTTCCAGTGTAAGTACTCTGCCACTGCAGTGGAGGCTCTGGTTACTGAGGTGAACACCGTTCCTGCACCCGCTCCTGTTGCTGCTCCTGGACCCCTCAGAGTGGAACTGAGACTGGCCAAAGGAACATGTGACACCAAGGGGTGTCATGACGGTAACGTTCTGTGTCAATTTGTAATATTTGAACGCAATGAAGTGATTTTTAAATATTTTTTATTGACTTTTACAAGTTTTTCCAATCCTGTCTGACTTCCAGAGTCGAGATCCTTCACATTGTATTACACCGAGGAAGACTACCCCATCACTAAAGTCTTGAGGCAGCCTGTGAACGTTGAGGTTCGCATCCTGGAGAGGAAGGATCCCAACCTTTTCCTGATGCTGGAGCACTGCTGGACCACCTCTGACCCCAGCCCTGCCAGCATGCCCCAGTGGGATCTCATCATTGAAGAGTAACTACAGTCCACCTCATTTCCATGCTTGCTGCTCCCTGATTATATGACTTGCTCTTTGTACTAATACTGTATGTATTTTGAACAATATGTTTGAGATCTCTTCGTTGTGTGACATCAAAGGTATCATGTACCACTATGTATTTTTAATTATAGATACAGTGAGTGTACAAAACATTAGGAACACCTTCCTCATATTGATTTGCATCCCCTTTGGCCCTCAGAACAGCCTCGATTCGTCGGCAACGTGTCGAAAGCTTTCAACATGGATGCTTGACAGTTGTGTCAAGTTGGCTGAATGTCCTTCGGGTGGTGGAGCATTCTTGATACACAAATGTTGAGCGTGAAAACCCAGCATCGTTGCAGTTCATGACAAACTAAAACCGGTGCTCCTGGCACCTACTGTATCCCGTTCCAAGGCACTTCAACATTTTGCTTTGTCCATTCACCCATGGAAGGGAACTATACACAATCCATGTCTCAGTTGTTTTAAGACTTAAAAATCTTTCTTTGACATGTCCCGTCCCCTCCATCTCCACTGATTGAAGTGGATTTAACAGGTGACATCAATAAGGGATCATAGCTTTCACCTGGATTCACCTGGTACAGCTCAGCATTTAACACCATTGTACCCTCATCATTAAGCTCGAGACCCTGGGTCTCAATCCCGTCCTGTGCAACTGGGTCCTGGACTTCCTGACGGGCGCCCCCAGGTGGTGAAGGTAGGAAACAGCATCTCCACCCCGCTGATTCTCTACACTGGGGCCCCACAGGGTCGTGCTCTGCCCTCTCCTGTACTCCTGTTCACCCATGACTCGGGGCCATGCTTATAGCCTCCAACTCAATCATCAAATTTGCAGGCCAAACTACAGTGGTAGGCTTGATTACCAACAACGGCGAACGGCCTACAGGGAGGAGGTGAGGCCCTCAGTGTGGTGTCAGGAAAATAACCTCACTCAACGTCAACAAAACTAAGGAGATGATTGTGGACTTCAGGAAACAGCAGAGGGAGCACCCCCCATCCACATCGACGGGACAGTAGTGGAGAGGGTAGTAAGTTAAGTTCCTCGGCGTACACATCACGGACAAACTTAATTGGTCCACCCACACAGACAGCGTCGTGAAGAAAACAGCAAACGCCTTTTTCAGCCTCAGGAGGCTGAAGAATTTGACTTGTCCTTTAAAACACTCACAAGCTTTACAGATGCACAATCGAGAGCATCCTGTCGGGCTGTATCACCGCCTGGTACGGCAACTGCTCTGCCCACAACCGTAAGGCTCTCCAGAGGGTAGTGAGGTCTGCACATCTCATCACCGGGGGCAAACTACCTGCCCTCCAGGACACCAACAATGTCACAGGAAGGCCAAAAAGATCATCAAGGACAACAACCACCCGAGCCACTGCTTGTTCATCCCACTATCATGCAGAAGGCGAGATCAGTAAAGGTGCTTCAAAGCTGGGACCGAGAGACTGAAAAACAGCTTCTTCTATCAGCCTGTTAAACAGCCATCACTAACACTGAGTGGCTGCTGCCAACATACAGACTCAAATCTCTGGCCTCTTTAATAAATGGACTTAATAAAGGTATCTCTAGTCACTTTAAATAACCCAACTTTAATAATGTTTACATACCCTACATTACTCATCTCATATGAATATACTGTATTTATACCATCTACTGTATCTTGCCTATGCCGCACGGCCATCGCTCATCCATATATTTATATGTACATATTCTTATTCATCCCTTTACATTTGTGTGTATAAGGTAGTTGTTGTTAGATTACTTGTTAGATATTACTGCACTGTCGGAACTAGAAGCACAAGCATTTCCCTACACTCGCATTAACATCTGCTAACCATGTGTATGTGACCAATACAATGTGATTTGAGTCATGTCATGGAAAGAGCGGTTGAAGTGGATTTAACAGGTGACATCAAAAGGGATCGTAGCTTTCACCTGGGTTCACCTGGACAGTCTATGTCATGGAAAGAGCGGTTGTTCCTAATGTTTTGGGCACTAAAGTGCTTTGGACAGGAAGGGTTGGATTTTGCAACATGAACTATCTATTACTCCTCTCTCTCTTTCCAGTTGTTCCTACTCCAATGATAATTACCTGACCACCATGGTCCCTGTGGAACGTTCCTCTGGCCTTCTGTACCCCAACCACTACAAACGCTTTACCCTCGAGATGTTCACCTTTGTGGATCACACTCTGTCTCCCCAGAAAGAGCGGGTAATTGGCTTGCTTTTTTATAATAGAAACTTCATTTGATATACTATTTACTTTTCACTTTAACTTCTTTTATTCTGTACTCTCTCTACAGATTTTCATCCACTGTAGTACCTCTGTGTGCTACCCTACTCCAGGGGTCTCCTGTGAACCGAAATGCAACAGGCAAAGTAGGTAGTGGTTCTCCCTTTATAAAGGCCTTGCTTGGGCACCATGGCCTCATATTTGAAGTGTCTCAGAGTAGGAGTGTGATCTCCAATCAGATCCTCCCTGTCCATAATCTTAATCGTTATACTGATTTAACAGACAACTGATCCGAGATCAACACGTCTATGTTCAGATGCTTTGTTATTGTGAATGTGACCCAGGTTCTGTTCTTATCTGTTTCCGTGGTGTTTTTCAGGGAGAGATGTTGCTGCTGCTCTGAAGGAAGACTATACAGACTGCTGTGGTCTCCAGTGGAGAAGTGATCCTGTTTGACAAAAGCCTGTCTCCCCTTCAGACCACTAATTCAAACAGCCACCGTTTGTAATGGGGTATGAAATAATGTACTCTGTACTTCCATACCGGCATTTTTCTTGACGATACTTTCTTTGTTCTTGATTTGGAAAACTTGTCTCTTATAAACGTCAGTGTCCAGTTGCTGGTGGTATTCCAAAAATCGGAGAATATTCAGAAACATATTAAATCCACTTTTGCACAGAGTGAGAGGTGGCCTCCCGATTTTAGCTGCCAGACATCTTGCATTTCCCAAACATCTTGCAGGAACTAGTCGTTTCTATGCGGCGTGGCCACGGCTGACAGCATGTCACAGTGCGTCCAAAAACAAAGATCTATACACGTGCAAGAGGCGTTTTCTCAATCTATGCAAAACGTGAATATAATAATTTTCTGAATATTCTCTTTAGCTCCACTTGCAACTAGACACAGAAGTGCGCTTACCCAGGCATTTCCTACATAAACACTGGAACATTTCAAACAAATAACGAAGAAAGTATCACCAAGTAAAGGTTCGTTGGAAATATCCCGATTACAGCAAGACAGCAGCCTCAGACACAAACTTTAACTCTATATGGCTATAATACAACATGGGCTCTGATTTTGCTACGTATTTATTGTTTCTAATAAACAGTTGTACCACAAAGTTAGTAATTCATAAAAATGTTTTTTTACTTATTTGTGCATATTGAAGCCTACTCTCTCGACATAAAAATGTGGATATAGGATCTGTAAATCTGGTAAAGGTTGTTATGTGAAGGCATTGTCCTAAGTCTCTGGACACCTTTGATAGCAGTGGTCAGGTTGTTATGTGAAGGCATTGTCTAATTCTCTGGACACCTTTGATAGCAGTGGTCAGGTTGTTATGAAGGCATTGTCTAATTCTCTGGACACCTTGATAGCAGTGGTCAGATTTGTTATGTGAAGGTATTGTCTAATTCTCTGGACACCTTGATAGCAGTGGTCAGGGTTGTTATGTGAAGGCATTGTCTAATTCTCTGGACACCTTTGATAGCAGTGGTCAGGGGTTATGTGAAGGCATTGTCTAATTCTCTGGACACTTGATAGCAGTGGTCAGGGTTGTTATGTGAAGACATTGTCTAATTCTCTGGGACATGATAGCAGTGGTCAGGGTTGTTATGTGAAGGCATTGTCTAATTCTTGGGACACCTTGATAGCAGTGGTCAGGGTTGTTATGTGAAGGCATTGTCTAATTCTCTGGACACCTTGATAGCAGTGGTCAGGGTTGTTATGTGAAGGCATTGTCTAATTCTTGGGACACCTTGATAGCAGTGGTCAGGGTTGTTATGTAGAAGGCATTGTCTAATTCTGGGACACCTTGATAGCAGTGGTCAGGGTTGTTATGTGAAGGCATTATCTAATTCTTGGGACACGTTGATAGCAGTGGTCAGGGTTGTTATGTGAAGGCATTGTCTAATTCTTGGGACACCTTGATAGCAGTGGTCAGGGTTGTTATGTGAAGGCATTGTCTAATTCTTGGGACACCTTGATAGCAGTGGTCAGGGTTGTTATGTGAAGGCATTGTCTAATTCTTGGGACACCTTGATAGCAGTGGTCAGGGTTGTTATGTGAAGGCATTGTCTAATTATTGGGACACCTTGATAGCAGTTTTCAGGTTTGTTATGTGAAGGCATTGTCTAATTCTTGGGACACGTTGGATAGCAGGGTCAGGGTTGTTATGTGAAGGCATTGTCTAATTCTTGGGACACCTTGATAGCAGTGGTCAGGGTTGTTATGTGAAGGCATTGTCTAATTCTTGGGACACCTTGATAGCAGTGGTCAGGGTTGTTATGTGAAGGCATTGTCTAATTCTGGACACCTTGATAGCAGTGGTCAGGGTTGTTATGTGAAGGCATTGTCTAATTCTTGGGACACCTTTTGATAGCAGTGGTCAGGGTTGTTATGTGAAGGCATTGTCTAATTATTGGGACACCTTGATAGCAGTTTTTCAGGTTTGTTATGTGAAGGCATTGTCTAATTCTTGGGACACCTTGATAGCAGTGGTCAGGGTTGTGTAGAACTATCATTCTGGGCCAAAATACAGAACAGATTTAGTAGTTTTTACTATATAAGGTCTGTAGGTCAATACTAAATTGCCTCAATGACCACGTTTATATGCACACAGTATTTAGTGTAGTAGCGCATAACCCGCTTAAGGTCTTTTTCGGGAAAAAGCTTTTTAAATGCACATTTGATATCCTGCTCATGAGTATCCCTGTATCCTTGAATAAAAGAATATTCCTCATTTGAGTTCATAGGGGATAAATGGAATATTCCTCATTTGAGTTCATATGGGATAAATGGAATATTCCTCATTTGAGTTCATAGGGGATAAATGGAATATTCTATTTGAGTTCATATGGGATAAATGGAATATTCCTCATTTGAGTTCATAGGGGATAAATGGAATATTCCTTATTTCCAGTTCATATGGCATAAATGGAATATTCCTCATTTCAGTTCATATGGGATACATGGAATATTCCTCATTTCAGTTCATATGATAAATGTAATTATCTTCATTTGAGTTCATATGGGATAAATGGAATATTCCTCATTTGAGTTCATATGGGATAAATGGAATATTCCTCATTTGAGTTCATATGGGATAAATGGAATATTCCTCATTTGAGTTCATAGGGGCTAAATGGAATATTCCTCATTTGAGTTCATAGGGGATAAATGGAATATTCCTCATTTGAGTTCATAGGGGATAAATGGAATATTCCTCATTTCAGTTCATATGGGATAAATGGAATATTCCTCATTTGAGTTCATAGGGGATAAATGGAATATTCCTCATTTCAGTTCATATGGCATAAATGGAATATTCCTCATTTCAGTTCATATGGGATACATGGAATATTCCTCATTTCAGTTCATATGGGATAAATGGAATATTCCTCATTTGAGTTCATATGGGATAAATGGAATATTCCTCATTTGAGTTCATATGGGATAAATTGAATATTCCTCATTTCAGTTCATATGGGATAAATGGAATATTCCTCATTTGAGTTCATACCTCTCACATGTTACTTAATATAATAATCTAGTTAATATAATATTTACTCCTACAGAATTAGGCCTATAGCCTCTCACATGTTACTTAATATAATAATAGTTAATATATTTACTCCTACAGAATTAGGCCTATAACCTCTCACATGTTACTTAATATAATAATCTAGTTAATATAATATTTACTCCTACAGAATTAGGCCTATAGCCTCTCACATGTTACTTAATATAATAATCTAGTTAATATAATATTTACTCCTACAGAATTAGGCCTATAGCCTCTTACTCTCACATAATCTAGTTAATATAATATTTACTCCTACAGAATTAGGCCTATAGCCTCTCACATGTTACTTAATGTTAATCTAGTTAATATAATATTTACTCCTACAGAATTAGGCCTATAACCTCTCACATGTTACTTAATATAATAATCTAGTTAATATAATATTTACTCCTACAGAATTAGGCCTATAACCTCTCACATGTTACTTAATATAATAATCTAGTTAATATAATATTTACTCCTACAGAATTAGGCCTATAACCTCTCACATGTTACTTAATATAATATTTACTCCTACAGAATTAGGCCTATAGCCTCTCACATGTTACTTAATATAATAATCTAGTTAATATAATATTTACTCCTACAGAATTAGGCCTATAGCCTCTCACATGTTACTTAATATAATAATGTTAATTATATTTATACAGAAATAATCTATGTTACTTTAATATAATATTTACTCCTACAGAATTAGGCCTATAACCTCTCACATGTTACTTAATATAATAATCTAGTTAATATAATATTTACTCCTACAGAATTAGGCCTATAACCTCTCACATGTTACTTAATATAATAATCTAATATAATATTTACTCCTACAGAATTAGGCCTATAGCCTCTCACATGTTACTTAATATAATAATCTAGTTAATATAATATTTACTCCTACAGAATTAGGCCTATAGCCTCTCACATGTTACTAATATAATAATCTAGTTAATATAATATTTACTCCTACAGAATTAGGCCTATAACCTCTCACATGTTACTTAATATAATAATTCTATAGTTAATATAATATTTACTCCTACAGAATTAGGCCTATAACCTCTCACATGTTACTTAATATAATAATCTAGTTTAATTTACTCCTACAGAATTAGGCCTATACCTCTCACATGTTACTTAATATAATAATCTAGTTAATATAATATTTACTCCTACAGAATTAGGCCTATAGCCTCTCACATGTTACTTAATATAATAATCTAGTTAATATAATATTTACTCCTACAGAATTAGGCCTATAGCCTCTCACATGTTACTTAATATAATAATCTAGTTAATATAATATTTACTCCTACAGAATTAGGCCTATAGCCTCTCACATGTTACTTAATATAATAATCTAGTTAATATAATATTTATTCTACAGAATTAGGCCTATAACCTCTCACATGTTACTTAATATAATAATCTAGTTAATATAATATTTACTCCTATAGTTACTTAATATAATAATCTAGTTAATATAATATTTACTCCTACAGAATTAGCCTATAACCTCCTATATATAATCTCACATGTTACTTAATATAATAATCTAGTTAATATAATATTTACTCCTACAGAATTAGGCCTATAGCCAGAATTAGGCTCACATGTTACTTAATATAATATTTACTCCTACAGAATTAGAATTAGGCCTACTATAGCCTCTCACATGTTACTTAATATAATAATCTAGTTAATATAATATTTATACAGAATTAATAGCCTCTCACATGTTACTTAATATAATAATCTAGTTAATATAATATTTACTCCTACAGAATTAGGCCTATAGCCTCTCACATGTTACTTAATATAATAATCTAGTTAATATAATATTTACTCCTACAGAATTAGGCCTATAACCCTCACATGTTACTTAATATAATAATCTAGTTAATATAATATTTACTCCTACAGAATTAATATCACATGTTACTTAATATAATAATCTAGTTAATATAATATTTACTCCTACAGAATTAGGCCTATAACCTCTCACATGTTACTTAATATAATATTTACTCCTACAGAATTAGGCCTATAACCTCTTAATATAATAATCTAGTTAATATAATATTTACTCCTACAGAATTAGGCCTATAGCCTCTCACATGTTACTTAATATAATAATCTAGTTAATATAATATTTACTCCTACAGAATTAGGCCTATAGCCTCACATGTTACTTAACATGTTATCTAGTTAATATAATATTTACTCCTACAGAATTAGGCCTATAGCCTCTCACATGTTACTTAATATAATAATCTAGTTAATATAATATTTACTCCTACAGAATTAGGCCTATAGCCTCTCACATGTTACTTAATATAATAATCTAGTTAATATAATATTTACTCCTACAGAATTAGGCCTATAGCCTCTCACATGTTACTTAATATAATATTTACTCCTACAGAATTAGGCCTATAGCCTCTCACATGTTACTTAATATAATAATCTAGTTAATATAATATTTACTCCTACAGAATTAGGCCTATAGCCTCTCACATGTTACTTAATATAATAATCTAGTTAATATAATATTTACTCCTACAGAATTAGGCCTATAACCTCTGACATGTTACTTAATATAATATTTACTCCTACTGAATTAGGCCTATAACCTCTCACATGTTACTTAATATAATAATCTAGTTAATATAATATTTACTCCTACAGAATTAGGCCTATAGCCTCTCACATGTTACTTAATATAATAATCTAGTTAATATAATATTTACTCCTACAGAATTAGGCCTATAACCTCTCACATGTTACTTAATATAATAATCTAGTTAATATAATATTTACTCCTACAGAATTAGGCCTATAGCCCACATGTTACTTAATATAATATTTACTCCTACAAAAATTAGGCCTATAATGGACATGTTACTTAATATAATAATCTAGTTAATATAATATTTACTCCTACAGAATTAGGCCTATAGCCTCTCACATGTTACTTAATATAATATTTATCTACAGAATTATATAATATGTTATTTTGCCTTGGGAACAGAAGTGGAGATTCTTTTTTCCAGCATTTATTAAGTGTATAATATGTTCCTACTAAGTATTCAAAAGAATTAGGCCTATAGCCTCTCACATGTTGAAATATAATAGTAATAATCAAAGTACAGTTAACTTAAGTAGTACTTGAAAGTATAATATGTATCCAATGTTACAATTTACGTATATGGTGACTACCACATGTTGAAAACTATAATAGAAAGTTGTCTAAATTAGTGGAAAAGTAGTAAGTATGGTCTACCAAATACAATGTTGGCAAAATACATTTGTATGGAATTATGTCTACCACATGTTGGATGGTCTACCACATGTTGGAAACTATGCAGGTAGCACATGTTGATAACTCTAATATGGTTAATGTGATTGGTCTACCACATTTGACAATCATGTTGGATGAAAACATCACACAGCACATGTTGGAAACTAATATGATATGTTGAAAACTATAAGCCTAGTCAGTATGGTCAGACTACAAGCAAAATACAAAAAACAACAGTAAATGGGACAAGATGATATGTGAAACTTACTGCGCAGACTGCAAAAAACAACAGTAAATGGGACAAGATGTTTACATACAGATCTAAGTATATCCCAGGCATCTTATCCGAGCTTCTCATAACCGGTATACAAGCTTTTTGGGGTTATTGTAAACGACCTCATGCGTCAACTCAAAAACAGAATACTTGAGTATCCTGAATAATAACGGGATATTGGTGTGCATGTCAACATGGTCAATGACACATACTATTATCCAAGTGAGCATCTTGACAGGAATAAATGGGGAGTTGGGAGACATTCCAGTGTTACAGAAGGCTGCAGGAAGAAATGTTCTACTGTGGATAACAATCCCCAACCTATTACTCAGGGCCTAATATTATTCACCCATTTCCCTCCTTGTTGGTGATCACTGATCTAATATGTTTTTGCACTTACCATACCTTCAATGGTTGCTACAGTGCCTTGCGAAAGTATTCGGCCCCCTTGAACTTTGCGACCTTTTGCCACATTTCAGGCTTCAAACATAAAGATATAAAACTGTATTTTTTGTGAAGAATCAACAACAAGTGGGACAAAGAAGTAAAAAAAAAGACAAAGCTTAAAGAAGTATATTTTAGTACACAAGGGAGACATTGCTGACCTGCCACCACACTGGCAGTTCTCTGACCTCCTCCCTATAGGCTGTCTCATCATTGTCGGTGATCAGGCCTACCACTGTTGTGTCATCAGCAAACTTAATGATGCTGTTGGAGTCGTGTTTGGCCACGCAGTCGTGAGTGAACAAGGAGTACAGGAGGGGACTAAGTACACACCCCAGAGGGGCCCCAGTGTTGAGGATCAGCGTGGCAGATGTGTTGTTGCCTACCCTTACCACCTGTGGGCGGCTCATCAGGAAGTCCGGGATCCAGTTGCAGAGGGAAGTGTTTAGTCCCAGGGTCCTTAGCTTAGTGATGAGCTTCTTGGGCCCTATGGTGTTGAATGCTGAGCTGTAGCCAATGAACAGCATTCTCACATAGGTGTTCCTTTTGTCCAGGTGGGAAAGGGCAGTGTGGAGTGCGATTGAGATTGCGTCATCTGTGGATCTGTTGGGGCGGTATGCGAATTGGAGTGGGTCTATGGTATCCAGGAGGATGCTGTAGATGTCAGCTATGACCAGCCTTTTAAAGCACTTCACGGCTACCAACATGAGTGCTACGGGGCGGTAATCATTTAGGCAGCTTACCTTTGCTTCCTTGGCCACAGGGACTATGGTAGTCTGCTTGAAACATGTAGGTATTACAGACAGTCAGGGAGAGGTTGAAAATATAAGTGAAGCCACTTGCCAGTTGGTCCACGCATGCTTTGAGTACACATCCTGGTAATCCATCTGGCCCCGCAGCTTTGTGAATGATGACCTGTTAAAAGGTCTTGCGCACATCGGCTACCAAGAGTGTTATCACACAGTCATCCAGAACAGCTGATGCTCTTGTGCATGCTCCAGTGTTGCTTGCCTCGAAGCAAGCATGAAAGGAATTTAGCTTATCTGGAAGGCTCACGCCACTGGGCAGCTCGCGTCTGAGTATCCCTTTGTAGTCCATAATAGTTTTCAAGCCCTGCCACATCCAACGACCGGCAGAGCCGTTGTAGTAGGATTCAATCTTAATCCCGTATGACGCTTTGCTTTTTTGATGATTAGTCTGAGGGAATAGCAGGATTTCTTATAGGCGTTCATGTCGCCAGTTTTCATGTCTTGGTTATGCAAACATTTGTTTATTATATTATTTTTCCTCATTAAGAATAATGTTAACCTGGGCAAGATAGCAGCTAGAACACAATAGTCTAAATCACCTCAAGACAAAAAAAATAAAATTAAAATATTAGCATTTCACAAACTGGTATTAATAACCTTCAATCTGGATATCAACACAAAACAAATCACAAGACTAGAGAAATGTATCGACAAATATTATGAAAATAAGCTACACCCAAACATGATGGAGAGTAAAATAGGGGAACCTCAAAATGAAAACAGGTCTCTTCTACAGACACAGATGGTTGAATATTTTCACCACCGGGAATGGTAAATGTCAAAACCGATCTGTTAAAATCAATAAATGACAAACTGGGCATACTAGAACTAGTCAAGTATGAGATGAGGCAGGCCTCGAGATGAGTCACGAAGAAGCTGCCACATTGGAGAAAGATACAGACAAGCTAAAGGCAGAGTCTGTCATGTGTGAGCCGTCTCCGACCTCCAGGCTGCTCGTTAAGGCGCACACCTGTCACCAACATTACGCGTATTAGCGCATAATGACACTCACCTGGACTCTATCACCTCCTTGATTACCTGCCCTATATAAGTCACTCCCCTTGGTTCCTTCCCCAGGCATCATTGTTTCTGTTTCTTGTCTGTGCGCTGTTCGTGGTTTGTATTATGTTACATTTATTTTTAAAACACACTCCCTGAACTTGCTTCCCGACTCTTGGCGCACATCGTTACACAGTCAATAATATGGAAACCGATATTAATAAACTTAAAAAGGAGAACACCGTTCTGAGAGAAGCCTTACTTGACATACAGACTAGATCCAGAGAGAATCTGGTACTTACTGGTATCCAAGAGAAAGAAGTTCCTGAATCTCTAGTTAGGAGTTCCTCCCTTCAGCGCTTCAGATCCCATGCGGCTGTTGACGAAATCCAACTCGAACGTGTACACCATTTTGGACAGAGAGGGCAGAGGTATGAACACTCAATCGGTGCCAAATTTGCTTAATTTAAAGGTAAAATAATGGTTAAAAGCCTGGGTAAAAGACTTGCTGGCACGAAATAGATATTAATGATCAGTTCCCGAAGGAAATTGCAGAATGGCGCAAAGTTAAGTATCCAATCTTCAAGGAAAATAGATTGTAAGGGAAACGTGTAGCTCTTGTAGACAATAAACTGTATACCAAATGTTCAGAGACACATATAAAAATGCTAAAGTTCTCAGAGAGGACGCGAATAATGGAACACACAATACCAGCCATGGATTGTGGATAATACAAAAAAATAGATAGAAAAGCAATCTTCAAATATAACTAATTGGAACACAAAAGTACTAATTCAACATGGTGGAGATGAAAACACAGCAGACAGAAGGCACAGTATGTGGGTATCTGGGAGAAGAAACACAGCAGACAGAAGGCACAGTATGTGGGTATCTGGGATGGAAGGTGTTTTTGGTGTTTGGGGCAGACAGAAGGCACAGTATGTGGGTTCTGTGGATGGAAGGTGTGGCGTGTGTTTTGGTGTTTGGGAAACACAGCAGACAGAAGGCACAGTATGTGGGTATCTGTGGATGGAAGGTGTTTTTGGTGTTTGGGAAACACAGCAGACAGAAGGCACAGTATGTGGGTATCTGTGGATGGAAGGTGTTTTTGGTGTTTGGGAAACACAGCAGACAGAAGGCACAGTATGTGGGTATCTGTGGATGTACTGGGATAGAAGGTGTGGCGTGTGTTTTTGGTGTTTGGATAAGTGTGGTGTTAAGTGAGAAAGGAAATGGTTTCATATCCCAGAACCAATGTACTGTATGTCTGTGAGCTGTCTGTGAGCAGGGGTTGTGGGAGAGATTTCAATGTTGTGTAGATTTTTTATTTATTTACTTAACCAGGCAAGTCAGTTAAGAACAAATTCTTATTTTCAATGACGGCCTAGGAACAGTGGGTTAGCTGCCTGTTCAGGAGCAGAACGACAGATTTATACCTTGTCAGCTCGGGGTTTGAACTTGCAACCTTTCGGTTACTAGTCCAACGCTCTAACTACTAGGCTAGAGGGATATACATCTTATAGTTAATGTATTTATTTATTTTTGGTTGTGATGGAACGGTCCACAACCCCAGACACCCACCTGAACAACCTAGACACTAAAGAGAAGTCCCTATCTGCTTTATGGGCCTGCTGTAAGCTGCCTGTACAGTGCCTTGAAGAGGCCGCCCACCAAAACTCATGGACAAGGCAAGGAGGGCATTAATCAGAGAGGCAACAAAGAGACCAAAGATAAACCTGAAGGAGCTGCTTATTATTGCTTTTTTTCTGTGAGCCACTCTTCCATACAAGCTTTTTCTGGCCACTCTTCCATAAACCCATCTCTGTGGAGTGTACGGCTTAAAGTGGTCCTATGGACAGACACTCCAATCACCGCTGTGGAGATTTGCAGCTCCTTCAGGGTTATCTTTGGTCTCTTTGTTGCCTGTCTGATTAATGCCCTCCTTGCCTGGTCCGTGAGTTTTGGTTGGCGGCCCTTCCTTGGCAGGTTTGTTGTGGTGCCATATTCTTTCCAGTTTTTAAATAATGGATTTAATGGTGCTCCTTGGGATGTTCAAAGTTTCTGATATCTTTTATAAACCAACCCTGTACTGATCTGTACTCCACAACTTTGTCCCTGACCTGTTTGGAGAGCTCCTTGGTCTTCATGGTGCCGCTTGCTTGGCGGTGTTGCAGACTGTAGGGCCTTTCAGAACAGGTATATATATACACTGAGATCATGTGACAGATCCTGTGACACTGAGATTGCACACAGGTGGACTTTATTTAACTACTTACGTTACTTCTGAAGGTTGGTGGCACCAGATTTCGGGCTTCATATCAAAGTGTGTGAATAAATATGCACGCATTCACTTTTCTTTAAAAAAATATATATTTTTGGAAACAAGTAATTGTTTTAATTTCACTTCACCAATTTGGACTATTTTGTGTGTGTCCATTACATGAAATCCAAATAAAAATCAATTTAAATTACAGGTTGTAATGCAACAAAATAGGAAAAAACACTAAGGGGGATGAATACATTTTCAACAGAATTGGAATAATGTGTCCCTGAACAAAGAGGGGGTCAAAATCAAAAGTAACAGTCAGTATCTGGTGTGGCCAGCTGCATTAAGTACTGCAGTGCATCTCTTCCTCATGGACTGCACCAGATTTGCCAGTTCTTGCTGTGAGATGTTACCCCACTCTACCACCAAGGCACCTGCAAGTTCCCACATATTTCTTGGGGGAATGGCCCTAGCCACCACCATCCGATCCAACACGTCCCAGACGTGCTCAATGGGATTGAGATCCGGGCTCTTCGCTGGCCATGGCAGAACATTGACATTCCTGTCTTGCAGGAAATCATGCACAGAACGGGCTGGTGACATTGTCATGCTGGAGGGTCATGTCAGGATGAGCCTGCAGGAAGGGTACCACATGAGGGAGGAGGATGTCTTCCCTGTAACGCACAGCGTTGAGATTGCCTGCAATGACAACAAGTTCAGTCCAATGATGCTGTGACACACTGCCCCAGACCATGACGGACCCTCCATCTCCAAATCGATTCTGCTCTCGTTGTAACGCCATTCCTTCGATGATAAACGTGAATCCGACTATCACCCCAGGTGAGACAAAACCGCGACTCGTCAGTGAAGAGCACTTTTTGCCAGTCCTGTCTGGTCCGTCGACGGTGGGTTTGTGCCCATAGGGGACGCTGTTGCCAGTACTGTCTGGTGAGGACCTGCCTTACAACAGGCCTACAAGCCCTAAGTCCAGCCCCTCTCAGTCTATTACGGACAGTCTGAGCACTGATGGAGGGATTGTGTGTTCCTGGTGTAACTCGGGCAGTTGTTGTTGCCATCCTGTACCTGTCCTGCAGGTGTGATGTTCGGATGTACCGATCCTGTGCAGGTGGTTACATGTGGTCTGCCACTGCGAGGATGATCAGCTGTCCGTCCTGTCTCCCTGTAGCGCTGTCTTAGGCGTCTCACAGTACAGACATTGCAATTTATTGTCCTGGCCACATCTGCAGTCCTCATGCCTCCTTGCTGCCTAAGGCGCATTCACACAGATGAGCAGGGACCCTGGGCATTTTTCTTTTTGCTGTTTTCAGAGTCAGTAGAAAGGCCTCTTTAGTGTCATAAGTTGACATGACTGTGACCTTAATCGCCTACCGTCTGTAAGCTGTTAGTGTCTTAATGACCGTTCCACAGGTGCATGTTCATTAATTGTTCATGGTTCATTGAAAAAGCATGGGAAACAGTGTTTAAACCCTTTACAATTAAATCCAAGATGGCAAAGCAGTCAGACATATTTGTCTTTGTCTTGTCTCGTCCCATGTGTATATATCTTTTTCTTCATATACTTTTGAATATTTTTCCTTAAACCTAAACTTCAAAATACTCTCCTGCAATGCGCCTCTCCCAATGTGGTGTGGATCTGTTTATTTCCCCTAAAGTATTTCTATTTACCTCCGAACTGGAATACCTCAACTGAAGCTAGCTAGCTAACTAGCTACCAGTCAGCTAACCACTGTTAGCGGTCATCAGCTAACCTTCAGCTGGTGGCAAATCTGATGGCCGAATGGTAAAGAACATCTATATACATATATATGCCTTGCTTCAGTCATGTGTTCTCTTATGGGTCAATGATTTTATTGACAATATTTATATATTTATATAGTTGTTGTTTATTTATATAAATTGTTTAACAATTTTCAAATCTAAATCATTTATATCAAAATGTATATCAAATGTATGTCATTAGTGCAAATATAAACTGCTTTCATCACTGCCATGTAAAACCATTCTTGTAAGTTGGAGCGACTGTACATGATTGTCTGGGGCTGCTGTACAGAGAAGTAATTTATCCTTGACGCTCGGGTTTGAAAACTTGAAAAGACATTGACATTTCTGACTATGTCTCACCTGTAACATAATATTGTTATTATTTTTTATAATAATTCAAATCTGTCAACCAAATGTATTTGTTAAAAACCCCTTTTTGCATCATCAGTTGTCACAAACTGTTTTACAGATGCCCAGTCTATAAAATCTAAGACCTATCAATGCATATGCCGCAGCACAGCATCTAGGAAACACTCCATAAACCTAGGATTAAAACTAGAGAGGGACCATGCCTCAGCACAGCATCTAGGAAACACTCCATAAACCTAGGATTACAACTAGAGAGGGACCATGATGCAGCACAGCATCTAGAAACACTCCATAAACCTAGGATTACAACTAGAGAGGGACCATGCCTCAGCACAGCATCTAGGAAACACTCTATAAACCTAGGATTAAAACTAGAGAGGGACCATGCCTCAGCACAGCATCTAGGAAACACTCCATAAACCTAGGATTAAAACTAGAGAGGGACCATGCCTCAGCACAGCATCTAGGAAACACATAAACCTAGGATTACAACTAGAGAGGGACCATGCCTCAGCACAGCATCTAGGAAACACTCCATAAACCTAGGATTAAAACTAGAGAGGGACCATGCCTCAGCACAGCATCTAGGAAACACTCCATAAACCTAGGATTACAACTAGAGAGGGACCATGATGCAGCACAGCATCTAGGAAACACTCCATAAACCTAGGATTACAACTAGAGAGGACCATGCCTCAGCACAGCATCTAGGAAACACTCCATAAACATAGGATTAAAACTAGAGAGGGACCATGCCTCAGCACAGCATCTAGGAAACACTCCATAACTAGAGAGGGACCTAGGATTAAAACTAGAGAGGGACCATGCCTCAGCACAGCATCTAGGAAACACTCCATAAACCTAGGATTACAACTAGAGAGGGACCATGCCTCAGCACAGCATCTAGGAAACACTCCATAAACCTAGGATTACAACTAGAGAGGGACCATGCCTCAGCACAGCATCTAGGAAACACTCCATAAACATCTAGGAAACACTCCATAAACCTAGGATTACAACTAGAGAGGGACCATGCCTCAGCACAGCATCTAGGAAACACTCCATAAACCTAGGATTAAAACTAGAGAGGGACCATGCCTCAGCACAGCATCTAGGAAACACTCCATAAACCTAGGATTACAACTAGAGAGGGACCATGCCTCAGCACAGCATCTAGGAAACACTCCATAAACATAGGATTACAACAGAGGGACCATGCCTCAGCACAGCATCTAGGAAACACTCCATAAACCTAGGATTAAAACTAGAGAGGGACCATGCCTCAGCACAGCATCTAGGAAACACTCCATAAACCTAGGATTAAAACTAGAGAGGGACCATGCCTCAGCACAGCATCTAGGAAACACTCCATAAACCTAGGATTAAAACTAGAGGGACCATGCCTCAGCACAGCATCTAGGAAACACTCCATAAACCTAGGATTAAAACTAGAGAGGGACCATGCCGCAGCACAGCATCTAGGAAACACTCCATAAACCTAGGATTACAACTAGAGAGGGACCATGCCTCAGCACAGCATCTAGGAAACACTCTATAAACCTAGGATTACAACTAGAGAGGGACCATGCCTCAGCACAGCATCTAGGAAACACTCCATAAACCTAGGATTAAAACTAGAGAGGGACCATGCCTCAGCACAGCATCTAGGAAACACTCCATAAACCTAGGATTAAAACTAGAGAGGGACCATGCCTCAGCACAGCATCTAGGAAACACATAAAACCTAGGATTAAACTAGAGAGGGACCATGCCTCAGCACAGGATAAACCTAGGATTAAAACTAGAGAGGGACCATGCCTCAGCACAGCATCTAGGAAACACTACAATAAACCTAGGATTAAAACTAGAGAGGACCATGCCTCAGCACAGCATCTAGGAAACACTCCATAAACCTAGGATTAAAACTAGAGAGGGACCATGCCTCAGCACAGCATCTAGGAAACACTCCATAAACCTAGGATTAAAACTAGAGAGGGACCATGCCTCAGCACAGCATCTAGGAAACACTCCATAAACCTAGGATTAAAACTAGAGAGGGACCATGCCTCAGCACAGCATCTAGAAACATGCCTCCAGCACAGCATAAAAACTCCATAAACCTAGGATTACAACTAGAGAGGGACCATGCCTCAGCACAGCATCTAGGAAACACTCCATAAACCTAGGATTACAACTAGAGAGGGACCATGCCTCAGCACAGCATCTAGGAAACACTCCATAAACCTAGGATTAAAACTAGAGAGGGACCATGCCTCAGCACAGCATCTAGGAAACACTAGAGAGGGACCATGCCTCAGCACAGCATCTAGGAAACACTCCATAAACCTAGGATTAAAACTAGAGAGGGACCATGCCGCAGCACAGCATCTAGGAAACACTCCATAAACCTAGGATTAAAACTAGAGAGGGACCATGCCGCAGCACAGCATCTAGGGAAACACTCCATAAACCTAGGATTACAACTAGAGAGGGACCATGCCTCAGCACAGCATCTAGGAAACACTCTATAAACCTAGGATTACAACTAGAGAGGGACCATGCCTCAGCACAGCATCTAGGAAACACTCCATAAACCTAGGATTAAAACTAGAGAGGGACCATGCCTCAGCACAGCATCTAGGAAACACTCCATAAACCTAGGATTAAAACTAGAGAGGGACCATGCCTCAGCACAGCATCTAGGAAACACTCCATAAACCTAGGATTAAAACTAGAGAGGGACCATGCCTCAGCACAGCATCTAGGAAACACTCTATAAACCTAGGATTAAAACTAGAGAGGGACCATGCCTCAGCACAGCATCTAGGAAACACTACATAACCCTAGGATTAAAACTAGAGAGGGACCATGCCTCAGCACAGCATCTAGGAAACACTCCATAAACCTAGGATTAAAACTAGAGAGGGACCATGCCTCAGCACAGCATCTAGGAAACACTCCATAAACCTAGGATTAAAACTAGAGAGGGACCATGCCTCAGCACAGCATCTAGGAAACACTCCATAAACCTAGGATTACAACTAGAGAGGACCATGCCTCAGCACAGCATCTAGGAAACACTAGAGAGGGACCATGCCTCAGCACAGCATCTAGGAAACACTCCATAAACCTAGGATTACAACTAGAGAGGGACCATGCCTCAGCACAGCATCTAGGAAACACTCCATAAACCTAGGATTACAACTAGAGAGGGACCATGCCTCAGCACAGCATCTAGAAACACTCCATAAACCTAGGATTAAAACTAGAGAGGGACCATGCCTCAGCACAGCATCTAGGAAACACTAGAGAGGGACCATGCCTCAGCACAGCATCTAGGAAACACTCCATAAACCTAGGATTAAAACTAGAGAGGGACCATGCCGCAGCACAGCATCTAGGAAACACTCCATAAACCTAGGATTACAACTAGAGAGGGACCATGCCGCAGCACAGCATCTAGGAAACACTCCATAAACCTAGGATTACAACTAGAGAGGGACCATGCCTCAGCACAGCATCTAGAAACACTAGAGAGGGACCATGCCTCAGCACAGCATCTAGGAAACACTCCATAAACCTAGGATTACAACTAGAGAGGGACCATGCCTCAGCACAGCATCTAGGAAACACTCCATAAACCTAGGATTAAAACTAGAGGGACCATGCCTCAGCACAGCATCTAGGAAACACTCCATAAACCTAGGATTAAAACTAGAGAGGACCATGCCTCAGCACAGCATCTAGGAAACACTAGAGAGGGACCATGCCTCAGCACAGCATCTAGGAAACACTCCATAAACCTAGGATTAAAACTAGAGAGGGACCATGCCTCAGCACAGCATCTAGGAAACACTCCATAAACATAGGATTACAACTAGAGAGGGACCATGATGCAGCACAGCATCTAGGAAACACTACATAAACCTAGGATTACAACTAGAGAGGGACCATGCCTCAGCACAGCATCTAGGAAACACTCCATAAACCTAGGATTACAACTAGAGAGGGACCATGCCTCAGCACAGCATCTAGGAAACACTAGAGAGGGACCATGCCTCAGCACAGCATCTAGGAAACACTAGAGAGGGACCATGCCTCAGCACAGCATCTAGGAAACACTAGAGAGGGACCATGCCTCAGCACAGCATCTAGGAAACACTCCATAAACCTAGGATTAAAACTAGAGAGGGACCATGCCTCAGCACAGCATCTAGGAAACACTCCATAAACCTAGGATTACAACTAGAGAGGGACCATGCCTCAGCACAGCATCTAGGAAACACTCCATAAACCTAGGATTAAAACTAGAGGGACCATGCCTCAGCACAGCATCTAGGAAACACTCCATAAACCTAGGATTACAACTAGAGAGGGACCATGCCGCAGCACAGCATCTAGGAAACACTCCATAAACCTAGGATTAAAACTAGAGAGGGACCATGCCTCAGCACAGCATCTAGGAAACACTCCATAAACCTAGGATTAAAACTAGAGGGACCATGCCTCAGCACAGCATCTAGGAAACACTCCATAAACCTAGGATTAAAACTAGAGAGGGACCATGCCGCAGCACAGCATCTAGGAAACACTCCATAAACCTAGGATTACAACTAGAGAGGGACCATGCCTCAGCACAGCATCTAGGAAACACTCTATAAACCTAGGATTACAACTAGAGAGGGACCATGCCTCAGCACAGCATCTAGGAAACACTCCATAAACCTAGGATTAAAACTAGAGAGGGACCATGCCTCAGCACAGCATCTAGGAAACACTCCATAAACCTAGGATTAAAACTAGAGAGGGACCATGCCTCAGCACAGCATCTAGGAAACACTCCATAAACCTAGGATTAAAACTAGAGAGGGACCATGCCTCAGCACAGCATCTAGGAAACACTCTATAAACCTAGGATTAAAACTAGAGAGGGACCATGCCTCAGCACAGCATCTAGGAAACACTACATAACCCTAGGATTAAAACTAGAGAGGGACCATGCCTCAGCACAGCATCTAGGAAACACTCCATAAACCTAGGATTAAAACTAGAGAGGGACCATGCCGCAGCACAGCATCTAGGAAACACTCCATAAACCTAGGATTAAAACTAGAGAGGGACCATGCCTCAGCACAGCATCTAGGAAACACTCCATAAACCTAGGATTACAACTAGAGAGGGACCATGCCTCAGCACAGCATCTAGGAAACACTAGAGAGGGACCATGCCTCAGCACAGCATCTAGGAAACACTCCATAAACCTAGGATTACAACTAGAGAGGGACCATGCCTCAGCACAGCATCTAGGAAACACTCCATAAACCTAGGATTACAACTAGAGAGGGACCATGCCTCAGCACAGCATCTAGGAAACACTCCATAAACCTAGGATTAAAACTAGAGAGGGACCATGCCTCAGCACAGCATCTAGGAAACACTAGAGAGGGACCATGCCTCAGCACAGCATCTAGGAAACACTCCATAAACCTAGGATTAAAACTAGAGAGGGACCATGCCGCAGCACAGCATCTAGGAAACACTCCATAAACCTAGGATTAAAACTAGAGAGGGACCATGCCGCAGCACAGCATCTAGGAAACACTCCATAAACCTAGGATTACAACTAGAGAGGGACCATGCCTCAGCACAGCATCTAGGAAACACTCTATAAACCTAGGATTACAACTAGAGAGGGACCATGCCTCAGCACAGCATCTAGGAAACACTCCATAAACCTAGGATTAAAACTAGAGAGGGACCATGCCTCAGCACAGCATCTAGGAAACACTCCATAAACCTAGGATTAAAACTAGAGAGGGACCATGCCTCAGCACAGCATCTAGGAAACACTCCATAAACCTAGGATTAAAACTAGAGAGGGACCATGCCTCAGCACAGCATCTAGGAAACACTCTATAAACCTAGGATTAAAACTAGAGAGGGACCATGCCTCAGCACAGCATCTAGGAAACACTACATAACCCTAGGATTAAAACTAGAGAGGGACCATGCCTCAGCACAGCATCTAGGAAACACTCCATAAACCTAGGATTAAAACTAGAGAGGGACCATGCCGCAGCACAGCATCTAGGAAACACTCCATAAACCTAGGATTAAAACTAGAGAGGGACCATGCCTCAGCACAGCATCTAGGAAACACTCCATAAACCTAGGATTACAACTAGAGAGGGACCATGCCTCAGCACAGCATCTAGGAAACACTAGAGAGGGACCATGCCTCAGCACAGCATCTAGGAAACACTCCATAAACCTAGGATTACAACTAGAGAGGGACCATGCCTCAGCACAGCATCTAGGAAACACTCCATAAACCTAGGATTACAACTAGAGAGGGACCATGCCTCAGCACAGCATCTAGGAAACACTCCATAAACCTAGGATTAAAACTAGAGAGGGACCATGCCTCAGCACAGCATCTAGGAAACACTAGAGAGGGACCATGCCTCAGCACAGCATCTAGGAAACACTCCATAAACCTAGGATTAAAACTAGAGAGGGACCATGCCGCAGCACAGCATCTAGGAAACACTCCATAAACCTAGGATTACAACTAGAGAGGGACCATGCCGCAGCACAGCATCTAGGAAACACTCCATAAACCTAGGATTACAACTAGAGAGGGACCATGCCTCAGCACAGCATCTAGGAAACACTAGAGAGGGACCATGCCTCAGCACAGCATCTAGGGAAACACTCCATAAACCTAGGATTACAACTAGAGAGGGACCATGCCTCAGCACAGCATCTAGGAAACACTCCATAAACCTAGGATTAAAACTAGAGGGACCATGCCTCAGCACAGCATCTAGGAAACACTCCATAAACCTAGGATTAAAACTAGAGAGGGACCATGCCTCAGCACAGCATCTAGGAAACACTAGAGAGGGACCATGCCTCAGCACAGCATCTAGGAAACACTCCATAAACCTAGGATTAAAACTAGAGAGGGACCATGCCTCAGCACAGCATCTAGGAAACACTCCATAAACATAGGATTACAACTAGAGAGGGACCATGATGCAGCACAGCATCTAGGAAACACTACATAAACCTAGGATTACAACTAGAGAGGGACCATGCCTCAGCACAGCATCTAGGAAACACTCCATAAACCTAGGATTACAACTAGAGAGGGACCATGCCTCAGCACAGCATCTAGGAAACACTAGAGAGGGACCATGCCTCAGCACAGCATCTAGGAAACACTAGAGAGGGACCATGCCTCAGCACAGCATCTAGGAAACACTAGAGAGGGACCATGCCTCAGCACAGCATCTAGGAAACACTCCATAAACCTAGGATTAAAACTAGAGAGGGACCATGCCTCAGCACAGCATCTAGGAAACACTCCATAAACCTAGGATTACAACTAGAGAGGGACCATGCCTCAGCACAGCATCTAGGAAACACTCCATAAACCTAGGATTAAAACTAGAGGGACCATGCCTCAGCACAGCATCTAGGAAACACTCCATAAACCTAGGATTACAACTAGAGAGGGACCATGCCGCAGCACAGCATCTAGGAAACACTCCATAAACCTAGGATTACAACTAGAGAGGGACCATGCCTCAGCACAGCATCTAGGAAACACTCCATAAACCTAGGATTACAACTAGAGAGGGACCATGCCTCAGCACAGCATCTAGGAAACACTCCATAAACCTAGGATTAAAACTAGAGGGACCATGCCTCAGCACAGCATCTAGGAAACACTCCATAAACCTAGGATTACAACTAGAGAGGGACCATGCCTCAGCACAGCATCTAGGAAACACTCCATAAACCTAGGATTAAAACTAGAGAGGGACCATGCCTCAGCACAGCATCTAGGAAACACTCCATAAACCTAGGAATACAACTAGAGAGGGACCATGCCTCAGCACAGCATCTAGAAACACTCCATAAACCTAGGATTACAACTAGAGAGGGACCATGCCTCAGCACAGCATCTAGGAAACACTAGAGAGGGACCATGCCGCAGCACAGCATCTAGGAAACACTCCATAAACCTAGGATTAAAACTAGAGAGGGACCATGCCTCAGCACAGCATCTAGGAAACACTCCATAAACCTAGGATTACAACTAGAGAGGGACCATGCCGCAGCACAGCATCTAGGAAACACTAGAGAGGGACCATGCCGCAGCACAGCATCTAGGAAACACTACATAACCCTAGGATTAAAACTAGAGAGGGACCATGCCTCAGCACAGCATCTAGGAAACACTACATAACCCTAGGATTAAAACTAGAGAGGGACCATGCCTCAGCACAGCATCTAGGAAACACTAGAGAGGGACCATGCCTCAGCACAGCATCTAGGAAACACTCCATAAACCTAGGATTACAACTAGAGAGGGACCATGCCTCAGCACAGCATCTAGGAAACACTCCATAAACCTAGGATTAAAACTAGAGAGGGACCATGCCTCAGCACAGCATCTAGGAAACACTCCATAAACCTAGGATTAAAACTAGAGAGGGACCATGCCTCAGCACAGCATCTAGGAAACACTAGAGAGGGACCATGCCTCAGCACAGCATCTAGGAAACACTACATAACCCTAGGATTAAAACTAGAGAGGGACCATGCCTCAGCACAGCATCTAGGAAACACTCCATAAACCTAGGATTAAAACTAGAGAGGGGACCATGCCTCAGCACAGCATCTAGGAAACACTAGAGAGGGACCATGCCTCAGCACAGCATCTAGGAAACACTCCATAAACCTAGGATTAAAACTAGAGAGGGACCATGCCTCAGCACAGCATCTAGGAAACACTCCATAAACCTAGGATTAAAACTAGAGAGGGACCATGCCTCAGCACAGCATCTAGGAAACACTCCATAACCCTAGGATTAAAACTAGAGAGGACCATGCCTCAGCACAGCATCTAGGAAACACTCCATAAACCTAGGATTACAACTAGAGAGGGACCATGCCTCAGCACAGCATCTAGGAAACACTCCATAAACCTAGGATTAAAACTAGAGAGGACCATGCCTCAGCACAGCATCTAGGAAACACTAGAGAGGGACCATGCCTCAGCACAGCATCTAGGAAACACTCCATAAACCTAGGATTACAACTAGAGAGGGACCATGCCTCAGCACAGCATCTAGGAAACACTAGAGAGGGACCATGCCTCAGCACAGCATCTAGGAAACACTCCATAAACCTAGGATTAAAACTAGAGAGGGACCATGCCTCAGCACAGCATCTAGGAAACACTCTATAAACCTAGGATTAAAACTAGAGAGGGACCATGCCTCAGCACAGCATCTAGGAAACACTCCATAAACCTAGGATTAAAACTAGAGAGGGACCATGCCTCAGCACAGCATCTAGGAAACACTAGAGAGGGACCATGCCTCAGCACAGCATCTAGGAAACACTCCATAAACCTAGGATTACAACTAGAGAGGGACCATGCCTCAGCACAGCATCTAGGAAACACTCCATAAACCTAGGATTAAAACTAGAGAGGGACCATGCCTCAGCACAGCATCTAGGAAACACTCCATAAACCTAGGATTAAAACTAGAGAGGGACCATGCCTCAGCACAGCATCTAGGAAACACTCCATAAACCTAGGATTAAAACTAGAGAGGGACCATGCCGCAGCACAGCATCTAGGAAACACTAGAGAGGGACCATGCCTCAGCACAGCATCTAGGAAACACTCCATAAACCTAGGATTACAACTAGAGAGGGACCATGCCTCAGCACAGCATCTAGAAACACTCCATAAACCTAGGATTACAACTAGAGAGGGACCATGCCTCAGCACAGCATCTAGGAAACACTAGAGAGGGACCATGCCTCAGCACAGCATCTAGGAAACACTCTATAAACCTAGGATTAAAACTAGAGAGGGACCATGCCTCAGCACAGCATCTAGGAAACACTCCATAAACCTAGGATTACAACTAGAGAGGGACCATGCCTCAGCACAGCATCTAGGAAACACTCCATAAACCTAGGATTAAAACTAGAGAGGGACCATGCCGCAGCACAGCATCTAGGAAACACTAGAGAGGGACCATGCCGAAACACAGCATCTAGGAAACACTCCATAAACCTAGGATTAAAACTAGAGAGGGACCATGCCGAAACACAGCATCTAGGAAACACTCCATAAACCTAGGATTAAAACTAGAGAGGGACCATGCCGAAACACAGCATCTAGGAAACACTCCATAAACCTAGGATTACAACTAGAGAGGGACCATGCCTCAGCACAGCATCTAGGAAACACTCCATAAACCTAGGATTAAAACTAGAGAGGGACCATGCCTCAGCACAGCATCTAGGAAACACTCCATAAACCTAGGATTACAACTAGAGAGGGACCATGCCTCAGCACAGCATCTAGGAAACACTCCATAAACCTAGGATTAAAACTAGAGAGGGACCATGCCTCAGCACAGCATCTAGGAAACACTCCATAAACCTAGGATTACAACTAGAGAGGGACCATGCCGCAGCACAGCATCTAGGAAACACTCCATAAACCTAGGATTACAACTAGAGAGGGACCATGCCTCAGCACAGCATCTAGGAAACACTCCATAAACCTAGGATTACAACTAGAGAGGGACCATGCCGCAGCACAGCATCTAGGAAACACTCCATAAACCTAGGATTACAACTAGAGAGGGACCATGCCGCAGCACAGCATCTAGGAAACACTGCATAAACCTAGGATTACAACTAGAGAGGGACCATGCCGAAACACAGCATCTAGGAAACACTCCATAAACATAGGATTACAACTAGAGAGGGACCATGCCTCAGCACAGCATCTAGGAAACACTAGAGAGGGACCATGCCTCAGCACAGCATCTAGGAAACACTCCATAAACCTAGGATTACAACTAGAGAGGGACCATGCCTCAGCACAGCATCTAGGAAACACTCCATAAACCTAGGATTAAAACTAGAGAGGACCATGCCGCAGCACAGCATCTAGAAACACTCCATAAACCTAGGATTAAAACTAGAGAGGGACCATGCCTCAGCACAGCATCTAGGAAACACTCCATAAACCTAGGATTAAAACTAGAGAGGGACCATGCCTCAGCACAGCATCTAGGAAACACTAGAGAGGGACCATGCCTCAGCACAGCATCTAGGAAACACTCCATAAACCTAGGATTACAACTAGAGAGGGACCATGCCTCAGCACAGCATCTAGGAAACACTCCATAAACCTAGGATTAAAACTAGAGAGGGACCATGATGCAGCACAGCATCTAGGAAACACTCCATAAACCTAGGATTACAACTAGAGAGGGACCATGCCGCAGCACAGCATCTAGGAAACACTCCATAAACCTAGGATTACAACTAGAGAGGACCATGCCTCAGCACAGCATCTAGGAAACACTAGAGAGGGACCATGCCTCAGCACAGCATCTAGGAAACACTCCATAAACCTAGGATTAAAACTAGAGAGGGACCATGCCGCAGCACATCATCTAGGAAACACTCCATAAACCTAGGATTAAAACTAGAGAGGGACCATGATGCAGCACAGCATCTAGGAAACACTCCATAAACCTAGGATTACAACTAGAGAGGGACCATGCCGCAGCACAGCATCTAGGAAACACTAGAGAGGGACCATGCCTCAGCACAGCATCTAGGAAACACTCCATAAACCTAGGATTAAAACTAGAGAGGGACCATGCCTCAGCACAGCATCTAGGAAACACTCCATAAACCTAGGATTAAAATTAGAGAGGGACCATGCCTCAGCACAGCATCTAGAAACACTCCATAAACCTAGGATTACAACTAGAGAGGGACCATGCCTCAGCACAGCATCTAGGAAACACTTCATAAACCTAGGATTAAAACTAGAGAGGGACCATGCCGCAGCACAGCATCTAGGAAACACTCCATAAACCTAGGATTACAACTAGAGAGGGACCATGCCGCAGCACAGCATCTAGGAAACACTCCATAAACCTAGGATTAAAACTAGAGAGGGACCATGCCTCAGCACAGCATCTAGGAAACACTCCATAAATCTGTAATAATGTTATATGATGTCCAGTGTAGCGGTGTAATAATGTTATATGATGTCCAGTGTAGCGGTGTAATAATGTTATATGATGTCCAGTGTAGCGGTGTAATAATGTTATATGATGTCCAGTGTAGCGGTGTAATAATGTTATATGATGTCCAGTGTAGTGGTGTAATAATGTTATATGATGTCCAGTGTAGCGGTGTAATAATGTCATATGATGTCCAGTGTAGCGGTGTAATAATGTTATATGATGTCGAGTGTAGTGGTGTAATAATGTTATATGATGTCCAGTGTAGCGGTGTAATAATGTTATATGATGTCATGATGTCCAGTGTAGCGGTGTAATAATGTTATATGATGTCCAGTGTAGTGGTGTAATAATGTTATATGATGTCCAGTGTAGTGGTGTAATAATGTTATATGATGTCCAGTGTAGTGGTGTAATAATGTTATATGATGTCCAGTGTAGCGGTGTAATGATGTTATATGATGTCCAGTGTAGTGGTGTAATAATGTTATATGATGTCATGATGTCCAGTGTAGCGGTGTAATAATGTTATATGATGTCATGATGTCCAGTGTAGTGGTGTAATAATGTTATATGATGTCCAGTGTAGTGGTGTAATAATGTTATATGATGTCATGATGTCCAGTGTAGCAGTGTAATAATGTTATATGATGTCCAGTGTAGCGGTGTAATAATGTTATATGATGTCATGATGTCATGATGTCCAGTGTAGCGGTGTAATAATGTCATATGATGTCCAGTGTAGTGGTGTAATAATGTTATATGATGTCCAGTGGAGTGGTGTAATAATGTTATATGATGTCCAGTGTAGCGGTGTAATAATGTTATGTGATGTCATGATGTCCAGTGTAGTGGTGTAATAATGTTATATGATGTCCAGGGTAGTGGTGTAATAATGTTATATGATGTCCAGTGTAGCGGTGTAATAATGTTATATGATGTCATGATGTCCAGTGTAGCGGTGTAATAATGTTATATGATGTCCAGTGTAGCGGTGTAATAATGTTATATGATGTCCAGTGTAGCGGTGTAATAATGTTATATGATGTCCAGTGTAGCGGTGTAATAATGTTATATGATGTCCAGTGTAGTGGTGTAATAATGTCATATGATGTCCAGTGTAGCGGTGTAATAATGTCATATGATGTCCAGTGTAGCGGTGTAATAATGTTATATGATGTCCAGTGTAGCGGTGTAATAATGTTATATGATGTCCAGTGTAGCGTGTAATAATGTTATATGATGTCCAGTGTAGCGGTGTAATAATGTTATATGATGTCCAGTGTAGTGGTGTAATAATGTTATATGATGTCCAGTGTAGCGGTGTAATAATGTTATATGATGTCCAGTGTAGCGGTGTAATAATGTTATATGATGTCCAGTGTAGTGGTGTAATAATGTTATATGATGTCATGATGTCCAGTGTAGCGGTGTAATAATGTTATATGATGTCCAGTGTAGTGGTGTAATAATGTTATATGATGTCCAGTGTAGTGGTGTAATAATGTTATATGATGTCCAGTGTAGTGGTGTAATAATGTTATATGATGTCCAGTGTAGCGGTGTAATAATGTTATATGATGTCATGATGTCCAGTGTAGTGGTGTAATAATGTTATATGATGTCATGATGTCCATTGTAGTGGTGTAATAATGTTATATGATGTCCAGTGTAGCGGTGTAATAATGTTATATGATGTCATGATGTCCAGTGTAGTGGTGTAATATTGTTATATGATGTTCAGTGTAGTGGTGTAATAATGTTACATGATGTCCAGTGTAGTGGTGTAATAATGTTATATGATGTCCAGTGTAGCGGTGTAATAATGTTATATGATGTCCAGTTTGGTGGTGTAATAATGTTATATGATGTCCAGTGTAGTGGTGTAATAATGTTATATGATGTCATGATGTCCAGTGTAGTGGTGTAATAATGTTATATGATGTCCAGTGTAGTGGTGTAATAATGTTATATGATGTCCAGTGTAGTGGTGTAATAATGTTATATGATGTCCAGTGTAGTGGTGTAATAATGTTATATGATGTCCAGTGTAGTGGTGTAATAATGTTATATGATGTCCAGTGTAGTGGTGTAATAATGTTATATGATGTCATGATGTCCAGTGTGGCGGTGTAATAATGTTATTTGATGTCCAGTGTAGCGGTGTAATAATGTTATATGATGTCATGATGTCCAGTGTAGTGGTGTAATAATGTTATATGATGTCCAGTGTAGTGGTGTAATAATGTTATATGATGTCCAGTGTAGTGGTGTAATAATGTTATATGATGTCCAGTGTAGTGGTGTAATAATGTTATATGATGTCATGATGTCCAGTGTGGCGGTGTAATAATGTTATTTGATGTCCAGTGTAGCGGTGTAATAATGTTATATGATGTCATGATGTCCAGTGTAGTGGTGTAATAATGTTATATGATGTCCAGGGTAGTGGTGTAATAATGTTATATGATGTCCAGTGTAGCGGTGTGTAATAATGTTATATGATGTCCAGTGTAGTGGTGTAATAATGTTATATGATGTCCAGTGTAGCGGTGTAATAATGTTATATGATGTCATGATGTCCAGTGTAGCGGTGTAATAATGTTATATGATGTCCAGTGTAGCGGTGTAATAATGTTATATGATGTCATGATGTCCAGTGTAGCGGTGTAATAATGTTATATGATGTCCAGTGTAGCGGTGTAATGATGTTATATGACGTCATGATGTCCAGTCTAGTGGTGTAATAATGTTATATGATGTCCAGTGTAGCGGTGTAATGATGTTATATGATGTCCAGTGTAGTGGTGTAATAATGTTATATGATGTCATGATGTCCAGTGTAGTGGTGTAATAATGTTATATGATGTCCAGTGTAGTGGTGTAATAATGTTATATGATGTCCAGTGTAGTGGTGTAATAATGTTATATGATGTCCAGTGTAGTGGTGTAATAATGTTATATGATGTCCAGTGTAGCGGTGTAATAATGTTATATGATGTCCAGTGTAGCGTGTAATATTGTTATATGATGTTCAGTGTAGTGGTGTAATAATGTTATATGATGTCCAGTGTAGTGGTGTAATATTGTTATATGATGTCCAGTGTAGTGGTGTAATAATGTTATATGATGTCCAGTGTAGCGGTGTAATAATGTTATATGATGTCCAGTGTAGTGGTGTAATAATGTTATATGATGTCCAGTGTAGCGGTGTAATATTGTTATATGATGTCCAGTGTAGTGGTGTAATAATGTTATATGATGTCCAGTGTAGCGGTGTAATATTGTTATATGATGTCCAGTGTAGTGGTGTAATAATGTTATATGATGTCCAGTGTAGTGGTGTAATAATGTTATATGATGTCCAGTGTAGTGGTGTAATAATGTTATATGATGTCCAGTGTAGTGGTGTAATAATGTTATATGATGTCCAGTGTAGTGGTGTAATAATGTTATATGATGTCCAGTGTAGTGGTGTAATAATATTATATGATGTCCAGTGTAGTGGTGTAATAATGTTATATGATGTCCAGTGTAGCGGTGTAATAATGTTATATGATGTCCAGTGTAGCGGTGTAATAATGTTATATGATGTCCAGTGTAGCTTTGTAATAATGTTATATGATGTCCAGTGTAGTGGTGTAATAATGTTATATGATGTCCAGTGTAGTGGTGTAATAATGTTATATGATGTCCAGTGTAGTGGTGTAATAATGTTTTATGATGTCCAGTGTAGCGGTGTAATAATGTTATATGATGTCCAGTGTAGTGGTGTAATAATGTTATATGATGTCCAGTGTAGTGGTGTAATAATGTTATATGATGTCATGATGTCCAGTGTAGTGGTGTAATAATGTTATATGATGTCCAGTGTAGTGGTGTAATAATGTTATATGATGTCCAGTGTAGTGGTGTAATAATGTTATATGATGTCCAGTGTAGTGGTGTAATAATGTTATATGATGTCCAGTGTAGTGGTGTAATAATGTTATATGATGTCCAGTGTAGTGGTGTAATAATATTATATGATGTCCAGTGTAGTGGTGTAATAATGTTATATGATGTCCAGTGTAGCGCTGTAATAATGTTATATGATGTCCAGTGTAGCGGTGTAATAATGTTATATGATGTCCAGTGTAGCTTTGTAATAATGTTATATGATGTCCAGTGTAGTGGTGTAATAATGTTATATGATGTCCAGTGTAGCGGTGTAATAATGTTATATGATGTCATGATGTCCAGTGTAGCGGTGTAATAATGTTATATGATGTCCAGTGTAGCGGTGTAATAATGTTATATGATGTCATGATGTCCAGTGTAGCGGTGTAATAATGTTATATGATGTCCAGTGTAGCGGTGTAATGATGTTATATGACGTCATGATGTCCAGTCTAGTGGTGTAATAATGTTATATGATGTCCAGTGTAGCGGTGTAATGATGTTATATGATGTCCAGTGTAGTGGTGTAATAATGTTATATGATGTCATGATGTCCAGTGTAGTGGTGTAATAATGTTATATGATGTCCAGTGTAGTGGTGTAATAATGTTATATGATGTCCAGTGTAGTGGTGTAATAATGTTATATGATGTCCAGTGTAGTGGTGTAATAATGTTATATGATGTCCAGTGTAGCGGTGTAATAATGTTATATGATGTCCAGTGTAGCGGTGTAATATTGTTATATGATGTTCAGTGTAGTGGTGTAATAATGTTATATGATGTCCAGTGTAGTGGTGTAATAATGTTATATGATGTCCAGTGTAGTGGTGTAATAATGTTATATGATGTCCAGTGTAGCGGTGTAATAATGTTATATGATGTCCAGTGTAGTGGTGTAATAATGTTATATGATGTCCAGTGTAGCGGTGTAATATTGTTATATGATGTCCAGTGTAGTGGTGTAATAATGTTATATGATGTCCAGTGTAGCGGTGTAATATTGTTATATGATGTTCAGTGTAGTGGTGTAATAATGTTATATGATGTCCAGTGTAGTGGTGTAATAATGTTATATGATGTCCAGTGTAGTGGTGTAATAATGTTATATGATGTCCAGTGTAGTGGTGTAATAATGTTATATGATGTCCAGTGTAGTGGTGTAATAATGTTATATGATGTCCAGTGTAGTGGTGTAATAATATTATATGATGTCCAGTGTAGCGGTGTAATAATGTTATATGATGTCCAGTGTAGCGCTGTAATAATGTTATATGATGTCCAGTGTAGCGGTGTAATAATGTTATATGATGTCCAGTGTAGCTTTGTAATAATGTTATATGATGTCCAGTGTAGTGGTGTAATAATGTTATATGATGTCCAGTGTAGTGGTGTAATAATGTTATATGATGTCCAGTGTAGTGGTGTAATAATGTTTTATGATGTCCAGTGTAGCGGTGTAATAATGTTATATGATGTCCAGTGTAGTGGTGTAATAATGTTATATGATGTCCAGTGTAGCGGTGTAATAATGTTATATGATGTCCAGTGTAGCGGTGCAATAATGTTATATGATGTCCAGTGTAGCGGTGTAATAATGTTATATGATGTCCAGTGTAGCGGTGTAATAATGTTATATGATGTCCAGTGTAGCGGTGTAATAATGTTATATGATGTCCAGTGTAGTGGTGTAATAATGTTATATGATGTTCAGTGTAGTGGTGTAATAATGTTATATGATGTCCAGTGTAGCGGTGTAATAATGTTATATGATGTCCAGTGTAGCGGTGTAATAATGTTATATGATGTCCAGTGTAGCGGTGTAATAATGTTATATGATGTCCAGTGTAGCGGTGTAATAATGTTATATGATGTCCAGTGTAGCGGTGTAATAATGTTATATGATGTCATGATGTCCAGTGTAGTGGTGTAATAATGTTATATGATGTCCAGTGTAGCGGTGTAATAATGTTATATGATGTCCTGTGTAGCGGTGTAATAATGTTATATGATGTCATGATGTCCAGTGTAGTGGTGTAATAATGTTATATGATGTCCAGTGTAGCGGTGTAATAATGTTATATGATGTCCAGTGTAGCGGTGTAATAATGTTATATGATGTCCAGTGTAGTGGTGTAATAATGTTATATGACGTCCAGTGTAGTGGTGTAATAATGTTATATGATGTCCAGTGTAGCGGTGTAATAATGTTATATGATGTCCAGTGTAGTGGTGTAATAATGTTATATGATGTCCAGTGTAGCGGTGTAATAATGTTATATGATGTCCAGTGTAGCGGTGTAATAATGTTATATGATGTCCAGTGTAGCGGTGTAATAATGTTATATGATGTCCAGTGTAGCGGTGTAATAATGTTATATGATGTCATGATGTCCAGTGTAGTGGTGTAATATTGTTATATGATGTTCAGTGTAGTGGTGTAATAATGTTATATGATGTCCAGTGTAGTGGTGTAATAATGTTATATGATGTCCAGTGTAGCGGTGTAATAATGTTATATGATGTCCAGTGTAGAGGTGTAATAATGTTATATGATGTCCAGTGTAGTGGTGTAATAATGTTATATGATGTCCAGTGTAGCGGTGTAATAATGTTATATGATGTCCAGTGTAGTGGTGTAATAATGTTATATGATGTCATGATGTCCAGTGTAGCGGTGTAATAATGTTATATGATGTCCAGTGTAGCGGTGTAATAATGTTATATGATGTCCAGTGTAGCGGTGTAATAATGTTATATGATGTCCTGTGTAGCGGTGTAATAATGTTATATGATGTCATGATGTCCAGTGTAGTGGTGTAATAATGTTATATGATGTCCAGTGGAGTGGTGTAATAATGTTATATGATGTCCAGTGTAGCGGTGTAATAATGTTATATGATGTCCAGTGTAGCGGTGTAATAATGTTATATGATGTCCAGTGTAGCGGTGTAATAATGTTATATGATGTCATGATGTCCAGTGTAGTGGTGTAATAATGTTACATGATGTCCAGTGTAGTGGTGTAATAATGTTATATGATGTCCAGTGTAGTGGTGTAATAATGTTATATGATGTCCAGTGTAGTGGTGTAATAATGTTATATGATGTCCAGTGTAGTGGTGTAATAATGTTATATGATGTCCAGTGTAGTGGTGTAATAATGTTATATGATGTCATGATGTCCAGTGTAGTGGTGTAATAATGTTATATGATGTCCAGTGTAGTGGTGTAATAATGTTACATGATGTCCAGTGTAGTGGTGTAATAATGTTATATGATGTCCAGTGTAGCGGTGTAATAATGTTATATGATGTCCAGTGTAGCGGTGTAATAATGTTATATGATGTCCAGTGTAGTGGTGTAATAATGTTATATGATGTCCAGTGTAGTGGTGTAATAATGTTATATGATGTCCAGTGTAGCGGTGTAATAATGTTATATGATGTCATGATGTCCAGTGTAGTGGTGTAATAATGTTATATGATGTCCAGTGTAGTGGTGTAATAATGTTATATGATGTCCAGTGTAGTGGTGTAATAATGTTATATGATGTCCAGTGTAGTGGTGTAATAATGTTATATGATGTCCAGTGTAGTGGTGTAATAATGTTATATGATGTCCAGTGTAGCGGTGTAATAATGTTATATGATGTCCAGTGTAGCGGTGTAATAATGTTATATGATGTCCAGTGTAGTGGTGTAATAATGTTATATGATGTCCAGTGTAGCGGTGTAATAATGTTATATGATGTCCAGTGTAGCGGTGTAATAATGTTATATGATGTCATGATGTCCAGTGTAGTGGTGTAATATTGTTATATGATGTCCAGTGTAGTGGTGTAATATTGTTATATGATTTTCAGTGTAGTGGTGTAATAATGTTATATGATGTCCAGTGTAGTGGTGTAATAATGTTATATGATGTCCAGTGTAGCGGTGTAATAATGTTATATGATGTCCAGTGTAGCGGTGTAATAATGTTATATGATGTCCAATGTAGCGGTGTAATAATGTTATATGATGTCCAGTTTAGTGGTGTAATAATGTTATATGATGTCCAGTGTAGTGGTGTAATAATGTTATATGATGTCATGATGTCCAGTGTAGTGGTGTAATAATGTTATATGATGTCATGATGTCCAGTGTAGTGGTGTAATAATGTTATATGATGTCATGATGTCCAGTGTAGTGGTGTAATAATGTTATATGATGTCCAGTGTAGCGGTGTAATAATGTTATATGATGTCCAGTGTAGCATTGGTGTAATAATGTTATATGATGTCCAGTGTAGTGGTGTAATAATGTTATATGATGTCCAGTGTAGCGGTGTAATAATGTTATATGATGTCCAGTGTAGCGGTGTAATAATGTTATATGATGTCCAGTGTAGTGGTGTAATAATGTTATATGATGTCATGATGTCCAGTGTAGCGGTGTAATAATGTTATATGATGTCCAGTGTAGTGGTGTAATAATGTTATATGATGTCCAGTGTAGCGGTGTAATAATGTTATATGATGTCCAGTGTAGCGGTGTAATAATGTTATATGATGTCCAGTGTAATAATGTTATATGATGTCCAGTGTAGCGGTGTAATAATGTTATATGATGTCCAGTGTAGCGGTGTAATAATGTTATATGATGTCCAGTGTAGTGGTGTAATAATGTTATATGATGTCATGATGTCCAGTGTAGTGGTGTAATAATGTTATATGATGTCCAGTGTAGCGGTGTAATAATGTTATATGATGTCCAGTGTAGCGGTGTAATAATGTTATATGATGTCCAGTGTAGCAGTGTAATAATGTTATATGATGTCATGATGTCCAGTGTAGTGGTGTAATAATGTTATATGATGTCCTGTGTAGTGGTGTAATAATGTTATATGATGTCCAGTGTAGCGGTGTAATAATGTCATATGATGTCATGATGTCCATTGTAGTGGTGTAATAATGTTATATGATGTCCAGTGTAGTGGTGTAATAATGTTATATGATGTCCAGTGTAGTGGTGTAATAATGTTATATGATGTCCAGTGTAGTGGTGTAATACTGTTATATGATGTCCAGTGTAGTGGTGTAATAATGTTATATGATGTCCAGTGTAGTGGTGTAATAATGTTATATGATGTCATGATGTCCAGTGTAGCGGTGTAATAATGTTATATGATGTCCAGTGTAGTGGTGTAATAATGTTATATGATGTCCAGTGTAGCGGTGTAATAATGTTATATGATGTCCAGTGTAGCGGTGTAATAATGTTATATGATGTCCAGTGTAGTGGTGTAATAATGTTATATGATGTCCAGTGTAGCGGTGTAATAATGTTATATGATGTCCAGTGTAGCGGTGTAATAATGTTATATGATGTCCAGTGTAGTGGTGTAATAATGTTATATGATGTCATGATGTCCAGTGTAGTGGTGTAATAATGTTATATGATGTCCAGTGTAGCGGTGTAATAATGTTATATGATGTCCAGTGTAGTGGTGTAATAATGTTATATGATGTCCAGTGTAGCAGTGTAATAATGTTATATGATGTCATGATGTCCAGTGTAGTGGTGTAATAATGTTATATGATGTCCTGTGTAGTGGTGTAATAATGTTATATGATGTCCAGTGTAGCGGTGTAATAATGTCATATGATGTCATGATGTCCAGTGTAGTGGTGTAATAATGTTATATGATGTCCAGTGTAGCGGTGTAATAATGTTATATGATGTCCAGTGTAGTGGTGTAATAATGTTATATGAAGTCCAGTGTAGCGGTGTAATAATGTTATATGATGTCCAGTGTAGTGGTGTAATAATGTTATATGATGTCCAGTGTAGCGGTGTAATAATGTTATATGATGTCATGATGTCCATTGTAGTGGTGTAATAATGTTATATGATGTCCAGTGTAGCGGTGTAATAATGTTATATGATGTCATGATGTCCATTGTAGTGGTGTAATAATGTTATATGATGTCCAGTGTAGTGGTGTAATATTGTTATATGATGTTCAGTGTAGTGGTGTAATAATGTTATATGATGTCCAGTGTAGTGGTGTAATAATGTTATATGATGTCCAGTGTAGCGGTGTAATAATGTTATATGATGCCCAGTGTAGTGGTGTAATAATGTTATATGATGTCATGATGTCCAGTGTAGTGGTGTAATATTGTTATATGATGTTCAGTGTAGTGGTGTAATAATGTTACATGATGTCCAGTGTAGTGGTGTAATAATGTTATATGATGTCCAGTGTAGCGGTGTAATAATGTTATATGATGTCCAGTTTGGTGGTGTAATAATGTTATATGATGTCCAGTGTAGTGGTGTAATAATGTTATATGATGTCATGATGTCCAGTGTAGTGGTGTAATAATGTTATATGATCATGATGTCCAGTGTAGTGGTGTAATAATGTTATATGATGTCCAGTGTAGTGGTGTAATAATGTTATATGATGTCATGATGTCCAGTGTAGTGGTGTAATAATGTTATATGATGTCCAGTGTAGTGGTGTAATAATGTTATATGATGTCCAGTGTAGCGGTGTAATAATGTTATATGATGTCCAGTGTAGTGGTGTAATAATGTTATATGATGTCCAGTGTAGGGGTGTAATAATGTTATATGATGTCCAGTGTAGCGGTGTAATAATGTTATATGATGTCCAGTGTAGCGGTGTAATAATGTTATATGATGTCCAGTGTAGCGGTGTAATAATGTTATATGATGTCCAGTGTAGCGGTGTAATAATGTTATATGATGTCATGATGTCCATTGTAGTGGTGTAATAATGTTATATGATGTCCAGTGGAGTGGTGTAATAATGTTATATGATGTCCAGTGTAGCGTGTAATAATGTTATATGATGTCCAGTGTAGGGGTGTAATAATGTTATATGATGTCCAGTGTAGCGGTGTAATAATGTTATATGATGTCCAGTGTAGTGGTGTAATAATGTTATATGATGTCCAGTGTAGCGGTGTAATAATGTTATATGATGTCCAGTGTAGCGGTGTAATAATGTTATATGATGTCCAGTGTAGCGGTGTAATAATGTTATATGATGTCCAGTGTAGCGGTGTAATAATGTTATATGATGTCCAGTGTAGTGGTGTAATAATGTTATATGATGTCATGATGTCATGATGTCCAGTGTAGCGGTGTAATAATGTTATATGATGTCCAGTGTAGCGGTGTAATAATGTTATATGATGTCATGATGTCCAGTGTAGTGGTGTAATAATGTTATATGACGTCCAGTGTAGCGTGTGTAATAATGTTATATGATCTCCAGTGTAGCGGTGTAATAATGTTATATGATGTCATGATGTCCAGTGTAGTGGTGTAATAATGTTATATGATGTCCAGTGTAGCAGTGTAATAATGTTATATGATGTCCAGTGTAGTGGTGTAATAATGATATATGATGTCCTGTGTAGTGGTGTAATAATGTTATATGATGTCCAGTGTAGTGGTGTAATAATGTTATATGATGTCCAGTGTAGTGGTGTAATAATGTTATATGATGTCCAGTGTAGTGGTGTAATAATGTTATATGATGTCCAGTGTAGCGGTGTAATAATGTTATATGATGTCATGATGTCCAGTGTAGAGGTGTAATAATGTTATATGATGTCCAGTGTAGCGGTGTAATAATGTTATATGATGTCCAGTGTAGCGGTGTAATAATGTTATATGATGTCATGATGTCCAGTGTAGCTGTGTAATAATGTTATATGATGTCATGATGTCCAGTGTAGTGGTGTAATAATGTTATATGATGTCCAGTGTAGTGGTGTAATAATGTTATATGATGTCCAGTGTAGTGGTGTAATAATGTTATATGATGTCCAGTGTAGCGGTGTAATAATGTTATATGATGTCATGATGTATTGATGTCCAGTGTAGTGGTGTAATAATGTTATATGATGTCCAGTGTAGCGGTGTAATAATGTTATATGATGTCATGATGTCCAGTGTAGTGGTGTAATAATGTTACATGATGTCCAGTGTAGCGGTGTAATAATGTTATATGATGTCCAGTGTAGTGGTGTAATAATGTTATATGATGTCCAGTGTAGCGGTGTAATAATGTTATATGATGTCATGATGTCCAGTGTAGTGGTGTAATAATGTTATATGATGTCCAGTGTAGTGGTGTAATAATGTTATATGATGTCCAGTGTAGTGGTGTAATAATGTTATATGATGTCCAGTGTAGCGGTGTAATAATGTTATATGATGTCCAGTGTAGCGGTGTAATAATGTTATATGATGTCCAGTGTAGCGGTGTAATAATGTTATATGATGTCCAGTGTAGCGGTGTAATAATGTTATATGATGTCCAGTGTAGCGGTGTAATAATGTTATATGATGTCCAGTGTAGTGGTGTAATAATGTTATATGATGTCCAGTGTAGTGGTGTAATAATGTTATATGATGTCCAGTGTAGCGGTGTAATAATGTTATATGATGTCCAGTGTAAGCGGTGTAATAATGTTATATGATGTCCAGTGTAGCGGTGTAATAATGTTATATGATGTCCAGTGTAGTGGTGTAATAATGTTATATGATGTCCAGTGTAGCGTGTAATAATGTTATATGATGTCATGATGTCCAGTGTAGTGGTGTAATAATGTTATATGATGTCCAGTGTAGTGGTGTAATAATGTTATATGATGTCCAGTGTAGTGGTGTAATAATGTTATATGATGTCCAGTGTAGTGGTGTAATAATGTTATATGATGTCCAGTGTAGTGGTGTAATAATGTTATATGATGTCCAGTGTAGCGGTGTAATAATGTTATATGATGTCATGATGTATTGATGTCCAGTGTAGTGGTGTAATAATGTTATATGATGTCCAGTGTAGCGGTGTAATAATGTTATATGATGTCCAGTGTGTGTAATAATGTTATATGATGTCATGATGTCCAGTGTAGCTGTGTAATAATGTTATATGATGTCATGATGTCCAGTGTAGTGGTGTAATAATGTTATATGATGTCCAGTGTAGTGGTGTAATAATGTTATATGATGTCCAGTGTAGTGGTGTAATAATGTTATATGATGTCCAGTGTAGCGGTGTAATAATGTTATATGATGTCATGATGTATTGATGTCCAGTGTAGTGGTGTAATAATGTTATATGATGTCCAGTGTAGCGGTGTAATAATGTTATATGATGTCATGATGTCCAGTGTAGTGGTGTAATAATGTTACATGATGTCCAGTGTAGCGGTGTAATAATGTTATATGATGTCCAGTGTAGCGGTGTAATAATGTTATATGATGTCCAGTGTAGCGGTGTAATAATGTTATATGATGTCATGATGTCCAGTGTAGTGGTGTAATAATGTTATATGATGTCCAGTGTAGTGGTGTAATAATGTTATATGATGTCCAGTGTAGTGGTGTAATAATGTTATATGATGTCCAGTGTAGCGGTGTAATAATGTTATATGATGTCCAGTGTAGCGGTGTAATAATGTTATATGATGTCCAGTGTAGTGGTGTAATAATGTTATATGATGTCCAGTGTAGTGGTGTAATAATGTTATATGATGTCCAGTGTAGTGGTGTAATAATGTTATATGATGTCCAGTGTAGTGGTGTAATAATGTTATATGATGTCCAGTGTAGCGGTGTAATAATGTTATATGATGTCCAGTGTAGCGGTGTAATAATGTTATATGATGTCCAGTGTAGTGGTGTAATAATGTTATATGATGTCCAGTGTAGCGGTGTAATAATGTTATATGATGTCCAGTGTAGTGGTGTAATAATGTTATATGATGTCCAGTGTAGCGGTGTAATAATGTTATATGATGTCATGATGTCCAGTGTAGTGGTGTAATAATGTTATATGATGTCCAGTGTAGTGGTGTAATAATGTTATATGATGTCCAGTGTAGTGGTGTAATAATGTTATATGATGTCCAGTGTAGTGGTGTAATAATGTTATATGATGTCCAGTGTAGTGGTGTAATAATGTTATATGATGTCCAGTGTAGTGTAATAATGTTATATGATGTCATGATGTATTGATGTCCAGTGTAGTGGTGTAATAATGTTATATGATGTCCAGTGTAGCGGTGTAATAATGTTATATGATGTCATGATGTCCAGTGTAGTGGTGTAATAATGTTTATGATGTCCAGTGTCGGTGTAATAATGTTATATGATGTCCAGTGTAGCGGTGTAATAATGTTATATGATGTCCAGTGTAGTGGTGTAATAATGTTATATGATGTCCAGTGTAGCGGTGTAATAATGTTATATGATGTCCAGTGTAGCGGTGTAATAATGTTATATGATGTCCAGTGTAGTGGTGTAATAATGTTATATGATGTCATGATGTCCAGTGTAGTGGTGTAATAATGTTACATGATGTCCAGTGTAGCGGTGTAATAATGTTATATGATGTCATGATGTCCAGTGTAGTGGTGTAATAATGTTATATGATGTCCAGTGTAGTGGTGTAATAATGTTATATGATGTCATGATGTCCAGTGTAGTGGTGTAATAATGTTATATGATGTCATGATGTCCAGTGTAGAGGTGTAATAATGTTATATGATGTCCAGTGTAGTGGTGTAATAATGTTATATGATGTCCAGTGTAGCGGTGTAATAATGTTATATGATGTCCAGTGTAGTGGTGTAATAATGTTATATGATGTCCAGTGTAGTGGTGTAATAATGTTATATGATGTCCAGTGTAGTGGTGTAATAATGTTATATGATGTCCAGTGTAGTGGTGTAATAATGTTATATGATGTCCAGTGTAGTGGTGTAATAATGTTATATGATGTCCAGTGTAGTGGTGTAATAATGTTATATGATGTCCAGTGTAGTGGTGTAATAGTGTTATATGATGTCATGATGTCCAGTGTAGTGGTGTAATAATGTTATATGATGTCCAGTGTAGTGGTGTAATAATGTTATATGATGTCCAGTGTAGTGGTGTAATAATGTTATATGATGTCCAGTGTAGCGGTGTAATAATGTTATATGATGTCCAGTGTAGCGGTGTAATAATGTTATATGATGTCCAGTGTAGTGGTGTAATAATGTTATATGATGTCATGATGTCCTGTGTAGTGGTGTAATAATGTTATATGATGTCCAGTGTAGTGGTGTAATAATGTTATATGATGTCCAGTGGAGTGGTGTAATAATGTTATATGATGTCCTGTGTAGCGGTGTAATAATGTTATATGATGTCCAGTGTAGCGGTGTAATAATGTTATATGATGTCCAGCGGTGTAATAATGTTATATGATGTCCAGTGTAGCGGTGTAATAATGTTATATGATGTCCAGTGTAGCAGTGTAATAATGTTATATGATGTCCAGTGTAGTGGTGTAATAATGTTATATGATGTCCAGTGTAGTGGTGTAATAATGTTATATGATGTCCAGTGTAGCGGTGTAATAATGTTATATGATGTCCAGTGTAGTGGTGTAATAATGTTATATGATGTCCAGTGTAGCGGTGTAATAATGTTATATGATGTCATGATGTCCAGTGTAGCGGTGTAATAATGTTATATGATGTCATGATGATCCATAACAAAAGGACATTATACGCCACGTTTAAATAGAGGCTTCCAGATCGCCACGTTTAAATAGAGGCTTCAGGATCCATAACAAAAAAAGTTTAAATAGACATTATAACGACATTATACCCGTTTAAATAGAGGCTTCAGGATCCATAACAAAAGGACATTATACGCCACGTTTAAATAGAGGCTTCCAGATCGCCACGTTTAAATACATTGGATAAAAATGTTGTGTGGGTGGATTTGAAGGGGGGGAAAATGTCTGATGATAGGCGATTCATTTACTTAAAATAAAATGTCACTCTCTGAATGACATGCACAATCCATGTCTCAATTGTCTCAAGACTTTAAAATCCTTCTCCTCCCCTTCATGTACAAGTCACCACCACCCCTGTTCACCTTTAGTTGCCTTACAGCCTGAATTGAAAACACAAAATCTGACCTTTGATCAGTCTCCTCCTTGCCCGGCCTGATCTTTGCAGGGTCTTGGGGTGCCCCGCCCATTCTACTTCTTAATCATGTTCTTAGCTGTGCTACGAGGGATAGACAAAGCCTTTGAAATCTTTTTATATCCATCCCCTGACTTGTGCCTTTCCACAACTTTATCCTGTAGATCATTTGAAAGTACCTTTCCACCCGTAGTGGATTCTTTGCTTTGAAATGTGCTACTGAGCAGGAGTCCTCTATGAACTACTGCTTTTATTCTGAACTAATCAAAGTCACGACAATTGATCACAGATGGAAGCCAATTAGCTTGATTTGTGATCTGGAAGGTGGTTGATTATACCTCCGCAAGCCTGCAATTGAAATTCTAAGGGGTGTTCACTTCTGGGTATTTTACTTTTACTTCATTTTCAGAGTTTTATTTAGGAAAAAATTAACTTGGATATTGTGGGTTACTGTGTAAATAAAGCCGTAAAAAGTCTGATTTGATGTGTTTTCATTTCATGCTGTAAGGCAACAAAAGGGGGACATTTTGAAAGGGGTGGTGACTCTCTACACCCACTGTACACTGATTTGAGTGGATTTAACGATGGATATCAACGGATCATACCTGTCACCTGGATTTACCTGGTCAGTCTTTTTTATATCAGCTTATATTATGGCAACAATCATAATGTCAAAATAAACAACTAAAAATGTTATAACGCTGTAGGAGGAGAAGCGTTCCAAACAACAACAACAATAAGAAGAAGGTCGAAGATTTAGAATGGGACGCTTGCTTCACAAGTCCCATTAATAAGGATCGGACACTTTTTTTCAATTTTCGCCTGAAATGACATACCCATCTAACTGCCTGTTGAAACACTTTGAGGATTGTGGAAATGTCAAATTAATGTAGGAGACACATTAGATCTGGTAAAAGATAATACAAACAGAAAAACATGCGTTTTCAAAATATATATATTTGTCTAGTTTTGAAACGCAAGAGACAGGCCATACATTCAGATAGGACACTATGTGTCAAGACGGCAGCAGCAACGTTGCAGACTGATCCAGTGAAGAATTATTACATTACACAATATTTTGCATCAAGTCTGCCAGTAGTTTGCCCACATGTGCCGAATTGGTCAATGGAAACATTTTCAAGTACATCATTATAGAGAACATACAAAAATGTATATTTCAACACTTCCAGGAATGTCATACATGATGGATCATTAGCTTCCCTACAGGAAAGACACTAACCTTCACACATCTATAGGACCAGGAGGGGTGGGTGTGGAGCCAGAGACAGCCTTGGTGTCAAGCTCTAGACCCCAGTTCCTACATTTGAATATAACAAAACTACACTTTTATCTCTGGGACCCTCAGGATGACAAATCAGAGCTGAATGTAAGTATATTGTTAACCTTCAGAGGTGAATGTATCAAACCAGTTTCCCGTGATAAAAGTTGTTGTTGTGCACTCTCATCAAACAATAGCATGGCATTTTTTCACTGTAATAGCTACTGTAAATTGGACACTGCAGTTAGATGAACAATAATTTAAGCTTTCTGACCATATAAAACATGTCTATGTCCCAGAAAGTTGGCTGTTGTACACAACATTTTCTAATCACATTATCGCACATTGAGCAACAACTGTACCGGTTTAGGGACACCGATCCCGTAGAGGATCACTACATGGTAACTTTACATGTAAAGTTGTGGGGTTTGCTAAAGCTCCTTAATTAAAATATTTTTTGTGGTAGTGAAATAAGTTTAACAAGTTCAAATTGTGAAATCAATTCAAATGTCCATCTCTAGTCAGTAGATATGGACAGTAGTTGTGGACAGTAGTAGTGGTCAGTAGTTGTGTGCTACAATAGTTATGGTCATTAGATGTAGTTGTGGTCAGTAGTTATGTGGTTGTGGTTAGCAGTTGTGGACAGTATTTATGCTGTTGTGGTCAGTAGGTTAAGTCAGTAGTTGTGGTAAATAGTTTTGTCTTTGTTACTGTATTTATTACAGTAGCAAATTACTGTAAAACCTGTTAAATCCCTGTGAATTGATGAGGAATTAAAAAATGTTTGAGGCAAGAGATGACAAATAGGCTGTACAACCGATTGGCAAACATACTGCAAATTGAAAAATCATGTGACTAAACTGAATACAAAGAATTAACTACACTATGAAACAAAGATAAATTACACAAAGAATGATAGTAAAAAGCTTTAGAGCAGGGGTGTCAAAGTCAAATGGACGGAGGGCCAAATAAAAATTTAGCTACAAGCCGAGGGCCGGACTGTTCGAATGTTCATTGAAAATTTTTTAAATGACGCATATAGTCTAGTGAACCTAATTGAACCTACTGAAAACCTAACAAATATATTCCAATATGATCAGATAAAACTTCGTCACAAACTTTAATCATGCAGTTTTTGATGAAATCCCCTCCGTAAATGGCCGGGCTGATTTAGCGATCTCTTCTGCCAAAATAAAACTGGCCTTGACAGCAGCCTGGCCTTGTGATTTGGCTTTTTGAACAGAGCCTGTCGAGATTTGAGGCCTCGTTTTAATTCCTCTGCCTTTTGTAGCCTTTGTTCCATGTCCATATTCTTGTTTTTGTCCGCGTGTTTCGTTTCATAATGTCGTCTCAGATTATACTCTTTCAGTACCGCCACACTTTCTCCACACAGAAGACACACAGGTTTTCCAGCTACCTCCGTGAACATATACTCCGACTCCCACCTTGTTTGAAACCCCGGTTCTCAGTGTCCACCTTCCGTTTTGCCATTTTTGATGGGTATCTGAAAGTTAATTTTACTGTGATGCTGACGACTGCTGTGCCAATAAATATTGAAATGAAGCAGCCTACTGCTCGGTGCGTCACCGTTGCATTGTGGGAAATGTAGTATTGGTGCGTGTAAAAGATCTGCGGGCTGCCGGCTTGCTGCGGTCTGCGGGCCGGTTCTAATAATAAATCAAGATCATCCCAGGGGCCGTAAAAAACCTTCTCGCGGGCCGGATGTGGCCCGCGGGCCTTGACTCTGACATATGTGCTTTAGAGCACCCTAAATAAAAAGTTGTGCAAAAAGACAAAATTCCACTCCTTCATTCATTGAATCAAATGGCTCATTCATCACAAAACCCATTGGTATTGCCAACTACGTTAATGATTTCTTTATTGGCAAGATAAGCAATTTTAGGCATGACATGCCAGAATCAAACACTGGCACTACACATTCAAGTATATCTGACCAAATTATGAAAGACAAGCATTGTAATTTGGAGTGTGGAAGAGGTGAAGAAATGATTGTTGACAAACCACTGGAACATAAGATATGACTGGCAGTTAAGAGAATGTAAGAAAGAGCACATTTATCATCACATTGCTGTCTAGTTTCAAACAGATGCTGGAATATGGAGTGATAGTAGTGTGATTCATCAGATACATTTCTGATGGCACTAATGTCATCCCATAACGGAAACCAGTTGGTTGTTTCACTGTTCCAAATGGATTCCAGCCCTAATGGATTTTTGGGGAATAACTGAAAACATAATTTCTCTCATGTTAAATAGTGCAACTGGTGCATCTAAGAATGTCGCTGAAAGAAAGAGTTATTCGAGGAAGGCTCCACATCACTTTCTCGCTTGAGTATCTTACCTAATTATTTTCAAATCTTATTTTTGTAGCTTTAGCAAGTACGTGTGTGTTTTCTATCCATGTTCGTTCCTCTCCCTGTAGGACTTACAGACGCTCCCCACCCCTGGACTGCAATCCTTCCAATAGTGTACACTGCACACACAATTCATGTGGAATTACAGGCCTCTGGCAGCATTTGGAACTGCCAATCTGTGGTCAAGAACGCAGAGTTAATCTCAACCTATGCAGCCCTTCAGTCCCTTAACCTTTTGGCCCTGGCGGAGACATGGATTACCCATCACCCATTCCATGCTGTCACTGTAACTTCTCCACTCAAGCTTCACATTGTCATCTATCGCTCACCAGGTGCCCTCGAAGAGTTCCTCAATGCCTTGATTAGCTCCAGGTCTCTGATAACTACATTTCCTCCAACTCTAACCATTCAGCCCCTACCCAGATGCTCATGCGTAGGGCTGTTACGGTGACCGTATTACCGCCACACCGGGGTCATGAGGGCAGTAAATTTTCACGTGGCCGTTTAGTCAATTAATGATTAATTAGGCTTCTCTAAGCTCCGATCCTGCTGATGGTCATTAGTAGCCAACCAAACTTTCTAACTGCCTGGTACTCAGCACTCTATTGTTCCTCTAATCACTCTGACATCAATGCAAATGTCATGGAAAATCTAATCAAACACCTCATGATAGTCCATGAGCACATGTTGCGCAACATTTCTACAGGCTATTGCAATCGCGCAAGACTTAAAAAGAGAATCCCATCAGCTTTCTATATGTTAGGTCTACTATATTTATTTTTCAACATTCCTATTATTAAGCACATTGCTGCTCTTTACAACTGGAGTATAGCCTACCTGGATGGTATGAAAATTAACCATGGGAAAAGCCTCCATTCACTATTTAAGTGCATAGATGACATACAATTCTTCCACCTTTTTCAATATGCTCTTGAATTCGATAAGGATGTGAACAGTTGCATCCCCAATGTGTCGCCTGTGAGAAGGACACTGTCACGTGACGGGCATTGGCTAATAATAATTGAGATATCTGAGAGAGCCATGTGAGTTCCAGGTGCTTCGGAGCACGCAGCTGAGAGAAAGGAATTCTAATGATTATTTTCAGCCCAAGGGCACAACGGCCACTGCCTGCAAAAGGCATTCATTATTTTAGGGGGCATTACAGCCACGCAAAGAGGCCACCGGGACATTCGTGGCATTATCAAGTGCCTGTCAAATTGTGAATGAGAGACTGATGAAGTGTGTGCAGCCTGCTCAATAAACAAAGCAGAGCTCATGTCTTTCATGCAACTTTTTTTTAAATCATCATTAGTCACATCATGCAGCCTTAGAATGTACAGTGGCAAGAAAAAGTAGGTGGCCCCTTTATAATTACCTGGATTTCTGCATAAATTTGTCACAGATGAAGATCAGATCAAATTTTAAGTCACAACAATAGACAAACACAGTCTGCTTAAACTAATAACACACAAACAATGACACTTTTTAATGTCTTTGTTGAACACACTGTGTAAACATTCACAGTACAGGGTGGAAATGGTATGTGAACCCTTGGATTTAATAACTGGTTGACCCTCCTTTGGCAGCAATAACCTCAACCAAACATTTTCTGTGGTTATGGATTAGACCTGCACAATGGTCAGGAGGAACTTTGGACCATTCCTCTTAACAAAACTGTATCAGTTCAGCAATATTCTTGGGATGTCTGGTGTGAACCACTCTCAAGGTCATGCCACAGCATCTGAATTGGGTTGAGGTCTGGACTCTGACTGGGCTACTCCAGAAGGTGTATTTTCTTCTGTTGAAGCCATTCTGTTGTTGATTTACTTCTGTTTTTTGTCATTGTCCTGTTACATCACTCAACTTCTGTTGAGCTTCAATAGGCAGACAGACAGCCTTCCATTCTCATGCAAAATGTCTTGATAAACTTGGGAATTCATTTTTCTGTCAATGACAGCAAACTGTCTAGGCCCTGAGGCAGCAAAGCAGCCCAAACCATGATGCTCTCTCCACCATACTGGGGATAAGGTTTTGATGTTGGTGTGCTGTGCCTTTTTTTCCACACATAGTGTTGTGTTCCTTCCTTCCAAACAACTCAACTTTAGTTTAATCTGTCCACAGAATAGTTTGCCAGAAGCGCTGTGGAATATTCAGGTGCTCTTTTGTGAACCTCAGATGTGCAGCAATGTTTTTTGGACAGCAGTGGCTTCTTCCATGGTGTCCTCCCATGAACACCATTCTTGTTTGGTGTTTTAAGTATCGTAGACTCGTCAACAGAGATGTTTGCATGTTCCATAGATTTCTTTAAGTCTTTAGCTGATTGAGCATTCTGCACTGTGCTCTTGCAGTCATCGTTGCAGGATGGACACTCCTAGCAAGAGTTGCAACAGTGCTGCACTTTCTCCATTTATAGATGTCTTAACGTGGACTGATGAACATCAAGGCTTTTAGAGATACTTTTGTAACCATTTCCAGCTTTAATTAAGTCAACAATTCTTCATCTTTGGTATTTTAAGATCTCTTTTGTTCAAGGCAAGGTTCACATCAGGCAATGCTTCTTGTGAATAGCAAACTATGACTCGCACTGTCCCCTTTCTTTCCGGCCGGCTCGGGCCTCCCTCCTGCTCTGTGGCTGAGTGACTCATTGCGAGCTTACAGAACAGGGCTGTGGGCAGCTGAGAGAAAATGGAGGAAAACTAATCTTACGGAGGACCCATCATCCTTTCACTCCCCGTCTACCTTCTCTTCCTATGTATCCGTAGCTTCTGCATCTAACCCTAGGAAGCACCACCTTCTCCTCCCTCAATCCTCCACCCCTACCGACGACTTAGTCAACCACTTTGAAAAGGTTGACGACATCTGCTACTCAATCACTACTGAGTCCACTGCTCTCACTCACACAGAACTACTCTACGCCTTGACCTCTTTATCCCTTCCCTCTCTAGGTGAAGTGAGGTTTGGCCGCCCGACAACCTGACGGACATAATTCCCACAGCTCCGTGTCAAGCCAGGATTATCGCACATGGTTACTGGGGGATCAGTGTGATCGGCTGGCGCTGATTTCAACCACATCTGTCCGTAAGGTGAGACAAGCTGTGACACTGAGCGTCCCGGACCAGACATGAAATATTATCGTCAGCAGATTTCCAGCCATAATGGTTCAGCAAAGCCTCGTTGTGTTTCAGGGGCTATTATAACAGCAAAGGCAAAGCTCCTGGCGCGTGATCTACCTTCAGATTGAGAACAAAGGGTTAAGGAAGGCTCTTCTCCATCTGCTCAGAGGGACGCACTCAGGCTGTCTGGCCGCCCGACAACCTGCCCACTCGACCCCATCCCCTCCTCCCTTCTCCAGACAATCTCTGGAGACCTTCTCCAATTCTCCAATTCCTCAATTCCCTCATCAACTCATGCCTGACCACTGGCTGCGTCCCCTCTGACTTCAAAATGGCCTGAGTCGTTCCCCTCCTCAAGAAACTAACACTTGACTCATCTGACATCAAAAACTATAGACCTGTATCCATTTCTTTCCTTTCCAAAACACTTGAGGGTGTGGTCCCTGATCAACTTTCTCCATTTCTCTCTCTGAACGATGTTCGGTCAGGCTTCAAGACGCGTCACTCAACCGAGACAGCTCTTATCTGTGTCACGAATGCTCTCCGCACAGCCAAAGTTGACTCTCTCTCCTCTGTTCTCATCCTCCTAGATCTATCCATTGCATTAGATACCATGAACCATCATATCCTCCTCTCCATCCTCTCAAAGCTGGGCGTCTCAGGCTCCGCACACTCTGGGTTGTATACTACCTGGCTGGCCGCTACGCATAGCAGGATATCTTGTAAGTTTCCAGGTTAGAGTCCCGCTCCTTGAAAGCGGCAGCTCTACCCTTTAGCTCAGGGTGGATGTTGCCTGTAATCCATGGCTTCTGGTTGGGGTATGTACACTCAGTCACTGATGCACTTATTGATGAAGCCAGTGACTGATGTGGTGTACTCCTCAATGCCATCGGAAGAATCCCAGAACATATTCCACTCTGTACTAACAAAACAGTCCTGTAGCTTAGAATCCGTGTCATCTGACCACTTCTTTATTGACTTTTTAGTCACGGGTGCTTCCTGCTTTAGTTTTTGCTTGTGAGCAGGAATCAGGAGGATAGAGTTATGGTCAGATTTGCCAAATGGAGGGCAAGGGAGAGCTTTCTACACATCTCTGTGTGTGGAGTAAAGGTGGTCAAGATTTTTGTTTTCCTCTTGTTCCATATATTTAACATGCTGGTAGAAATCTGGTAAAACGGATTTAAGTTTACCTACCTTAAAGTCTCAGACCACTAGGACTGCCGCCTCTGGCACAGTGTTTTCCTGTTCGCTTATGGTCGTATACAGCTCATTGAGTGCGGTCTTAGTGCCAGCATCGGTTTGTGGTAGTAAATGAACAGCTATGAAAAATATAAACTCTCTTGGTAAATAGTGTGGTCTACAGCTTGTCATGAAATACTCTACCTCAGGCAAGCAAAACCTTGAGACTTCCTTACATTTCGTGCACCAGCTGTTATTTACAAATATACACAGACCGTCACCCCTCGTCTTACCGGAGGCAGCTGCTCTATTTTGCCAATGCAGCGTAAACCCCGCCAGCTGTGTTATTTATGTCATCGTTCAGCCACGACTCGGTGAAACATAAGATTAAAAAAATAAAAAATTATGACCCGTTGGTATGATATTCGTGATAGTTTGTCTATTTTGTTATCCAATGATTAGTCCTAGTAGCCAATGTACAGAGGCAGATTACACACTGGCAGAAATAAAATAAAAATTACAAATAGCGCGATAAAACACACAATAACACAATTGGTTAGGAGACCATAAAACAGCGCCATTTTACCCTCACAGGAAGCAGCGTAGGTCCTAATCCAGGCACATGTCCTCACTCATCTTGACTACTGCAACTCACTGTTGGCTGGGCGCTTCACTTGTGTCATCAAACCCTGCAAATAATCCAGAACGCTGCAGCCGCCTGGTTTTCAATCTTCCCACGTTCTCTCATGTCGCCCTGCTCCTCCGCACACTCCACTGGCTCCCAGTCAAAGCTTGCATCCACTACAAGACCATGGTGCTTACCTACTGAGCAGCAAGAGGAACTGCCCCTCCCTACCTTCAGGCTATGCTCAAACCCTACACTCCAACACGAGCACTTCGTTCTGCCACCTCTGGGTCCTCCTTTTCACCTCAACCCCCCCAAAATGTAAATTATGAACTAGCACTTGACCTCCCTTTTCTAGAGCTGACTAATGATAGCTCCTTAATTGAGGAAACATGTATTTTCTATACTTGTGATATGTGGTTGTCCCAACTAGCCATCCATAGATGAATGCACTAAGTTGCTCTGGAGCATTCTCTAGATGAGTAAATACATTTTTTTTTAAAATAACTATATTCCTGAAATTCTACACATTTTGCCAGGACAATATGATATCTGAGTAAGAAAATAAATTGGGCCACGTGTCCTTCATGCACAGTGCAGTGCATTCGGGAAAGTATTCAGACCCCTTGACTTTTTCCACATATTACATTAAACTGAAATATCACATTTACATAAGTACTCAGACCATTTAATATCAGTACTTGGTTGAAGCACCTTTGGCAACGATTACAGCCTTGAGTCCTCTTGGGTATGACATTACAAGCTTGGCACACCTTTCTCTGCAGATCCTCTCAAGCTCGGTGTCAGGTTGGATGGGGAGCACCACTGCAGTTATTTCAGGACTCTCCAGAGATGTTAGATTGAGTTCAAGTCCAGGCTCTGGCTGGGCCAATCAAGAATATTTAGAGACTTGTCCGAAGCCACTCCAGCGTTGTCTTGGCTATGCGCTTAGGGTCGTTGTACTGTTGTAAGGCGACCCTTCAACCCAGTCAACCCAGTTAAACCAGAGGTCCTGAGCACTCTGGAGTAGGTTTTACCAGCAAACTATCTGTACTTCGCTCTGTTCATCGTTCCTCGATCCTGACGAGTCTCCCAGGCCCTGCCGCTGAAAAACCTCCCCACAGCATGATGCTGACACCACCATGTTTCACCGTAGGGATCGTGCCTAGTTTCCTCCAAAGGTGACGCTTGGCATTCAGGTCAAACCGTTCAATCTTGTTTCTCATGGTCTGAGTCCTTTATGTGCGTATTGCAAACTCCAAATGGGCCTTTTCCTGAGGAGTGGCTTCCGTCTGGCCACTGTGGTACCTTATATAGACAGGTGTGCGCATTTCCAAATCATGTCAAGTGAATTTACCACAGGTGGACTCCAATCAAGTTGTAGAAACATCTCAAGGATGATCAATGGAAACAGGATGCACTTGAGCTCCATTTAGAGTCTCATACGAAAGGGTATGAATACTTGTGAATAATGTATTTATAAAAACCTGTTTTTGCTTTGTCATTATGGAGTATTGTGGAACACAATCAAGGGGTCTGAATTCTTTCGAATGCACTGTATATACAAAAGTATATGGACACCCCTTCAAATTAGTGGATTCGGCTGCCACGAGCCACACCCGTTGCTGACAGGTGGATAAAATCGAGCCATGCAATGTTCAGAGGCACACATTGGCAGTAGAATAGCATTACTGAAGAGCTCAGTGACTTTCAAATTGGATAGGATGCCACCATTCCAACAAGTCAGTTTATCAAATGTCTGCCCTGCGAGAGCTGCCCCGGTCAACTGTAAGTGCTGTTGTGCTGTAAGTGGAAATAGCTCAGCCGCATAGTAAGTCATACAAGCTCACAGAAAGGGACCGCTGAGTGCTGAAGCTAGTAAATATAGTCTATCCTCAGTTGCAACACTCACTACCGAGTTCCAAATGGCCTCTGGAAGCAACATCAGCACAAGAACATCGGGAGCTTCATGAAATGGGTACACACGGCAAAGCAGCCGCACACAAGCATAAGATCACCATGCGCAATGCCAAGCGTCTGTTGGAGTGGTGTAAAGCTCGCCGCCATTGGACTTTGGAGCAGTGGAAACGCGTTCTCTGAAGTGATGAATCTGGGTTTGGCGTACGCCAGGAGAACGCTACCTGCCCAAATGCATAGTGCCCACTGTAAAGTTTGGTGGATGAGGAATAATGGTCTGCGGCTGTTTTTCATGGTTCAGGCTCCTTAGTTCCAGTGAAGGTAAATCTTAATGTACAGTGTACAATGACATTCTAGACGATTATGTGCTTTCATTTGAGGAATGCCCTCTCCTGTTTCAGCATGGTTCAGGCTAGGCTCCTTAGTTCCAGTGAAGGTAAATCTTAATGTACAGTGTACAATGACATTCTAGACGATTATGTGCTTTCATTTGAGGAATGCCCTCTCCTGTTTCAGCGTGACAATGCCCACTTGCACGAAGCTAGGTCCATACAGAAATAGTTTGTCTAGATCGTTGTGTTAGAACTTGCCTGGCCTGCACAAAGCCCTGACCTCAACCCCATCGAACACCTTTTGAAATTAATTAACAATTTTATGCTGAAGTGTCTTGAGTCAGCAAGTATTCAAGCCCTTCATTGCATGGACTCACTGTAATAGTGTTTTACAGACAGAGTAATACACTGTACAAAGACACATGCGTCTTTCCTAAAAGGCATCCTGGCTGAGTCTACTTTCCACCAGGCACTGGGAGACAAATGAACCTTTCAGCAGGACAATAACAGCAAGACAATCTGGAACCTCTCTTTCTAAAACTATGTGCCGAAAATGTTGCATCCCTATTACGAGCCTGTTCATCCTCTCTTTTGTATCATCTGAGATCCCTAAAGATTGGAAAGCTGCCGCGGTCATCCCTCTCTTCAAAGGGGAGACACTCTAGGCCCAAACTGTTACAGACCTATATCCATCCTGCCTTTCTAAAGTTTTCAAACTGTTAACAAACAGATCACCGAGCATTTCGAATCCCACCGAACCTTCTCCGATATGCAATCTGGTTTCCGAGCTGGTCATGGGTGCACCTAAGCCACACTCAAGGTCCTACACGATATCATAACCGCCATTGATAAAAGACAGTACTGTGCAGCGGTATTCATTGACCTGGCCAAGGCTTTCGACTCGTGTCAATCACCGCATTCTTATTGGCAGACTTAATCGCCTTCGTTTCTCAGATGACTGCCTCGCCTGGTTCACCAACTACTTCTCAGATAGAGTTCAGTGTGTCAAATCGGAGGGCCTGTTGTCCGGCCCTCTGGCAGTCTCTATGGGGGTGCTCCAGGGTTAAATTTTCGGGCCGACTATTTTCTCTGCATATATCAATGATGTCGCTCTTGCTGCTGGTGATTCTCTGATCCACACCTTTTCGCAGACGACACCATTCTGTATACATCTGGCCCTTCTCTGGACACTGTGTTAACAAACCTCCAAACGGGTTAACGCCATACAACACTTCTTCCGTGGCCTCCAACTGCTCTTAAATGATAGTAAAACTAAATGCATGCTCTTCAAGCTATTGCTGCCTGCACCCGCCCGCCCGACCAGCATCACTACCCTGGACGGTTCGGACTTAGAATATGTTAGAAATACCTAGGTGTCTGGTTAAACTGTAAACTCTCCTTCCAGACTCACATTAAGCATCTCCAATCTAAAAATTAAATCTAGAATCTGCTTCCTATTTCACAATAAAGCCTCCTTCACTCACGCTGCCAAATATACCCTTGTAAAACGGACAATCCTACCTATCCTTGACTTCGGAGATGTCATTTACAAAATAGCCTCAAACACTCTACTCAGCAAATTGGATGTAGACTATCACAGTGCCATCCGTTTTGTCACCAAAGCCCCATATACTACCCACCACTGTGACCTGTATGCTCTCGTTGGCTGGCCCTCATCTATAAGTCTTTGCTAGGTAAAGCCCTGCCTTATCTCAGATCACTGGTCACCATAGCAACACCCACCAGTAGCACACACTCCAGCAGGTATATTTCACTGGTCTCTGCTCTGCAATGACTGGAACAAATTGCAAAAATCACTGAAGCTGGACACTTACATTTCCCTCACTAACTTTAAGCATCAGCTGTCAGAGCAGCTTACCGATCACTGTACCTGTACACAGCCCATCTGTAAATAGCCCACCCAACTACCTAACTACTATTTTGCACCCCAGTATCTCTACTTGCACATCTATCACTCAGTGTTAATGATAAATTGTAATTATTTCGCCACTATGGCCGACCTTACCTCCCTAATCTTATTACATTTGCACACACTGTACATAGATTTTTCTATTGTGTTATTGACTGTACGTTTGTTTATCCGATGTGGCCAATTGTAGTTTTTATCGAAAAGCTGTGCTTGATGTTGGCCAGGTCGCAGTTGTAAATGAGAACTTGTTCTCAACTGGCCTACCTGGTTAAATAAAGGTGAAATAAAAAAATGAACTAAAACAGAAGGCCAAATCTACCCTGGAGTTGTTTACCAAGACAGTGAATGGTACAGTTTTGACTTAAATCTACTTGAAAATCTATGGCAAGACCTGAAAATGGTTGTCTAGCAATAATCATCAATCAATTTGACAGAGCTTGAAGAATACATAAAAAATGTTGCACAATCCAGGTGTGGAAAGCTCTTAGAGACTTACCCATAAAGACTCAGCTGTAATTGCTGCCAAAAGTGTACTGTGAATACTTATGTAAATGAGATATTTCTGCATTTCATTTCCAAATAAATAAGCAACAAATGGGTGAGAAAAGATGGGAGTAGATGGGTGAAAAAAAAAAATCAAGAATCCATGTTGAATTCAGGCTGTAACAACTAAATGTGAAATGGGGGGTATGAATAAGTCAAGGGGTATGAATACTTTCTGAAGGCACTATGTTTGTTTTTTTTTTTTTGGGGGGGGCCCTAAAGCGTCGGCTTATGTCGCTTAATTAAGCCCGGGTCGGCCCTGAATGCACTACTTTGGACCAGAGCCCTATGGTCAAAAGTGGTGCACTATGTAGGGAACAGAGTTCTACAACTTGTTTTGCTAATGTGTTATAATGCGTGAGTGAGTGAATGGGGGATTGCATTTAGTGGATGAAATTATGAATGACAGACTTGTAAACACATAACACTTATGCTTTTTTTCTGGCAGAAAACTAGTCATTACTTTTGCTGTCCACATCATGGCATTTCATATCTTGAAAAATTCAATAGGATCAGGTTAAAATAATGCTTCTGAAAGAAGAGGTAAATTCATACTCAATCGTGGAGTTTAGATTTAATTGAAGCAGGGTACACAGCAACAAAGAACTGGTAGGGAGATTGACAAATCATTATACTTCATACCGGTGCAGTTAACTTTTTAACAGTACAAAAATAAAGATTCTATATTTTCACCACAAAAGCAATTGTGGCAAATTACTTTGAGTCAAAGAGTAAAGAAAGCATAGAAATAAACTAGTGAGAATATATATTGCCTCTATTCATGTTTATGGCATATAAAACTTTAGGTATCTAAATCACACAGTATGCTACAGAACAATGAATTTGTTAGTCCAGTGATATGGCTCTCTGGGTAACTCTGCAGTTAAGCTAATTTGCCATTGAAAAGGCAGCAAACATTTCAAAACAGGAATGTGCTTTACAATAGCCCAAATGGTATCAACTGCCCCAGAAACAAAAAAATTACTACTTTTAAATACATCGTTAGCTGTGCATATGAGAAAAAAAAATCAAAATATAATCAGAGGATACAGTATGCCTTGTCATTAGAAAATATAGTAGAGACAGTAATCATGTAACAAATCATAGCATACATTCTTGCTCACACAAAAACAATCATGTTAGCGAGTAACAGAGTGTTCTGGTTGGGATATTGTGGAAGCTAGGGGGTACACACATTTGCCATACAAAAACAAATATTTTTAACAGGTAGAATGAAAGAAAGGCTTAGCAGTCTTGAGCACAGAGTGTATACTGGGTTTATATTTGCACTTGGTGAGAGATGCAACATCAAATTTCGAAACATATTTACCATATTTGAGCAGTGAATACAGAAAATTGGGAGAGCATCCATGTGAAAACTACACAAACAATCCTTATTCAACAAATATACTTAAATACCCATGTACATAAGGATACATACAAGATTAAATCAAACTCATAATAATAACCCCTTAACAGATCATTTTGACAATCATTTATTACACTTAGGCTTAAACCTAAGATTTCTAATGTAGGAATAAGAACTCATTTTTGTCAACATATTTGTCTGCAAACCGAAACGAGATATTGCACCTCCCTGAACAGAAAACAAAACAATAACACAGAAGAATAACAGGATTAAATAAGAAATTAGACACCATACCAGGAATTTAGTACAAAGAAAACTTTTTCCAACAATAATACATTACATTTCAATCTCTCAACAAAAAAATGTCTACGTAAAAACACAAATCATCACAAGCACATGTTTAAAACATAGTTTACAAAAACAAAACTGTCATTATACTCAATACTCAAGACTGCTAAGCCAATACCATTTTATTGCTAAAACTGGACAAAATAGATTATACTGCATTTTGTTCAAAGCCACACCGACACATTTTAAGTTCAAGTTTGATCAAAAAAAAAAGAAAGTTATATTCTCAAGACCAGAGGGTATTCCAAATTGCCCAGTAAAATATCAGTTTTAGGTAAAAAAATAAAATAAAATAAGAAAAAAAGAAAAAGAAATAGATTTATGAATTATTTTTTTGTTATTCTATAGCTAGTGCATTACAAAAAGGAAAGGTAAGCCGCAAAGTGTTGAAAATATACTTTAGAAACCTCAATAGTACTGTTAATAGCTCTGTTTTCATCATCTCAATGATTCCAGAATCTTCATAAGACGGCGTCCACTCTAATGCTCCTGAAAGATATTACAAAGAGGAAAATGTTGTGTTGTTTACCTTCATTCATGCAACAGCACACACCAATACACGCATGCCTGTAAACTTTTCAAGACTTGGCTTTAACATATACAGTGCCTTCAGAAAGTACTCCGACCCAATTATCGGGCTACCCAAGAGGAAATGCTGGCATTAGAGAGGCAAGGGGGAGTCCATGCGAGATTAAGGCAAAAAGGATAAACCGGCAACCTCTTCCCTCCATTCTACTGGCGAATGTAGTCACTCGGGTTTGCCTCCACATCAACTCCAAGTGGTGTGCTAACTCCAGTGCGGTGGAAGTGTCGACCCACTATTCACCGGTCTTGGAATACCTGATGGTCAAATGCCGACCCTTCTACCTCCCGAGGGAGTTTTCAGCTCTTATCGTGACTGTTGTATTCCACCAGGATAAGAGAAATAACTAGCTGAACAAGTAAGAAAACCTACACTTCCGTTCAAAAGTTTGGGGTCACTTAAGAAAGGTCCTTGTTTTGGAAGAAAAGCACATTTTTTGTCCATTAAAATTAGACGCCGACCGATTAATCGGCATGGCCGATTAACTAGGGCCGATTTCAAGTTTTCATAATCGGCATTTTTGGATGCCGATTATGACCGATTACATTGCAATCCTGGAGGAGACTGTGTGGCAGGCTGACCACCTGTTACGCGAGTGCAGCATCGAAAGGACCTTGTGGCTGCAAGGAGCCAAGGTAAGTTGCTAGCTAGCATTAAACGTATCTTATAAAAAAACAATCAATCTTCACATGGTTGATGATATTACTAGGTTAACTAGCTTGTTCTGCGTTGCAAATAATCAATGCGGTGCCTGTTAATTTATCATCGAATCACAGCCTACTTCAAACGGGTGATGATTTAACAAAAGTGTATTTGCGAAAAAAGCACAATCGTTGCACCTAACCATAAACATCAATACCTTTCTTAAAATCAATACACAAGTATATATTTTTTAAACCTGCATATGTAGTTAAAATAAATTAATGTTAGCAGGTGCAAGCAGAGTTCGGTTATATGCAGCAGTTTGGGCCACCAGACCGTAATTAATTGGCCAGAATTTTACATTATTATGACATAACAGTGAAGGTTGTACAATGTAACAGCAACATTTAGACTTAGGATTGCCACCTGTTAGATAAAATACGGAACGGTTCCTCGAGGTCGACCGATTAATCGGAATGGCCGATTAATTAGGGCCGATTTCAACTATTCATAACAATCGGAAAACGGTATTTTTGGGCAGATTTTTTTTTCTTTTACATCTTTATTTAATCTTTATTTAAGGCAAGTCAGTTAAGAACACAGTCTTCTTTTCAATGACGGCCAGGAACGAGACAGAACGAGAGATTTTTACCTTGTCAGCTCAGGGGATTCAATCTTGCAACCTTACAGTTAACTAGTCCAACGCTCTAACCACCTGCCTCACGAGGAGCCTGCCTGTTACGCGAATGCAGTAAGCCAAGGTAGGTTGCTAGCTAGCATTAAACTTATCTTATAAAAACAATCAACGACTGTCGTTGCTCCAATGTGTATTTAACCATAAATATCAATGCCTTTCTTAAAATCAATACACAAGTATATATTTTTAAACCTGCATATTTAGCTAAAAGAAATCCAGGTTAGCAGGTAATATTAACCAGGTGAAATTGTGTCACTTCTCTTTGCGTTCATTGCACGCAGAGTCAGTGTATATGCAACAGTTTGGGCCGCCTGACTCTTTGCGAACTAATTTGCCAGAATGTTACGTAATTATGACATAACATTTAAGGTTGTGCAATGTAACAGGAATATTTAGACTCATGGATGCCACCCGTTAGATAAAATACGGAACAGAATAAACGTTTTTGTTTTCGAGGTGATAGTTTCCGGATTTGAACCAAGGCTCGTATTTCTGTGTGTTTATTATAGTTAAGTCTATGATTTGATAGAGCAGTCTGACTGAGGGGTGGTAGGCAGCAGCAGGCTCGTAATAGTCAAAGGTATATGGTTTAGAGAGAAATAGTTGACGCGCTGTAATTCCTGTAATAACTTGCGGCTGAACTTGAAAGGGTTCCTTCGTAATTTTACCGTTCATGTCTTCCATTGAGAATGTCTTGATCTACTTCAAATAAGGTCTGTTTCGTGCTTAAACCACCTCTGCGTTTTGATACCCATGTAAATCTCACTAGGATAAGGTAACGTTTGGCAACATATTTTCATAAATCCACTCTACAAAAAAATGACCTTCGCTTATATTTAGCCAATATTGATCAGAGTTACCTTGTCCTATGGATATCTACACAGTTATAAAATTGGTGGTGTAAGCTACCTACACGAAAACAGACCTTATTTTAAGTTAATCTAAAAAAATATCTTATGGAATAAATGAATGAACGAACCGCTTTTCAGATTTTGCTAGAAGGTGTCATGGGAATTTTGACTCGCACATAAGAATCACCTTAAGAAACACCCATTCAAAAGCCCATATGTATTATATTAAGTTAAAATAAAAGTGTTCATTCAGTATTATTGCAATTGTCATTATTACAAAATATTTATATATATAATTTTATTTATTTTTTTAAAATAGGCCGATTAATCAGTATCGGCTTTTTTTGTCCTCCAATAAATTGGCGTTGAAAAATCATAATAGTCAAAGGTATATGAAATACAAATGGTATAGCGAGAAATAGTCCAAAAATAATAACTACAACCTAAAACTTATTAACTGGGTGTCACACCCTGATCTTTTCCCCTGTCTTTGTGATTGTCTCCACCCCTCCAGGTGTCGCTCATATTTGCTTTGGTGTATTTATCCCGGTGTTTCCTGTCTCTCTGTGCCAGTTCGTCTTGTATGTTTTGCCAAGTGGGTTAGCCTAGTGGTTAGAGTGTTGGACTAGTAACCGGAAGGTTGCAAGTTCAAATCCCCGAGCTGACAAGGTACAGCTCTGTCGTTCTGCCCCTGAACAGGCAGTTAACCCACTGTTCCTAGGCCGTCATTGAAAATAAGAATTTGTTCTTAACTGACTTGCCTAGTTAAATAAATGTAAAAAAAAAGTCAACCAGCGTGTTTTCCTGTATTCCTGCTTCTAATTCTCTTTTTGCTTGTCCTCCGGATTTGACCCTTGCCTGTTTTCTGACTCCGTACCCACCTGCCTGCCCTGACCTCAAGCCTGCCTGTCACTCTGTACCTCCTGGACTCTGAACTGGTTTTGACCATTCTCTTGCCTACCCTTTTTGGATTGATTAATAAATAGAAAAGACTCAAACCATCTGCCTCCGTGTCTGCATCTGGGTCCCGCCTTGTGCCCTTTTACTGGGAATATTGACGACTCATGTTAAAAGGAACCACCAGCTTTCATATGTTCTCATGTTCTGAGCAAGGAACTTAAACGTTAACCTTTTTACAGGGCACATATTGCACTTTTACTTTCTTCTCCATCACTGTGTTTTCGCACTATTTAAACCAAATTGAACATTGGTACCGGCTTTTGGTCCTCCAATAATCGCTATCGTCGTTGAAAATCATAATTGGTCAACCTATAATTAAATTAACATAAAATTGATCAGAAATACAATGTAGACATTGTTAATGTTGTAAATGACTATTGTAGCTGGAATCGGCAGATTTGTTTTATGGATTATCTACACAGGCGTACAGAAGCCCATTATCAGCAACCATCACTCATGTGTTCCAATGGCACGTTGTGTTAGCTAATCCAAGTTTATCATTTTATAAGGCTAATTGATCATTAGAAAACACTTTTACAATTATGTTAGCACAGCTGAAAACTGTTGGTCTGATCAAAGAAGCAATAAAACTGTCACCATCACTCCTGTGTTCCAATAAAACTTTATACTACTTGAGTATCTGGAGCATCAGCATTTGTGGTTCGATTACAGGCTCAAAATAGCCAGAAACAAAGAACTTTCTTCTGAAACTCGTCAGTCTATTCTCGTTCTGAGAAATTAAGACTATTCCATGCGGGAACTGGCTCTAACCAGAATAGAAAGGGGAGTGGGAGGCCCCGGTGCACAACTGAGCAAGAGGACAAGAACATTTGAGTGTCTAGTTTAAAACAGACACCTCACAAGTCCTCAACTGGCAGCTTCATTAAATAGTACACCAGTCACAATGTCAACAGTGAAGAGGCGACTCCAGGATGCTGGTTAGGCAGAGTTGCAAAGAAAAGCTGTCAGGCATATTAAGGTACTTTCAACCTCTCCTTGTCCCAGTCTCAAATTTGAAGATGGCCAGCATCATTCCTGTCCTCAATAACTCTAAGGCTTTATGCCACAATGACTACCAGTAGCACTCACCTCTGTAATCATGAAGTGCTTGAGAGGCTGATTATGGCACACATCAACTCCACCATTCGAGACACACTAATTTGCCATAGACCCAACAGATGCATAGATGACGCACTATCCCTGCTCTCCACACTGTTCACCCGCCCTCACCCACCAAGAAAAGAGGAATACCTATAAGAGTGCCTTCATTGACCACAGCTCAGCATTCAAAACCATTGTCCCCTCCAAGCTTGTCACCAGCTACGACTCTGGGGATGCAACTGGATCCTGGACTTCCTGACAGGTCGATTCCCAGGTGGTCAGGCAACATCCCCTCTGCCATGCTGACCCTCAGCACAGGGGCCCCACAGTGGTGTGTACTGAGTCCCCTCCTGTTCACCCACGAGCCACGCATGACTCCAACACTAGATAATGGCGCTGGAGGGGATGACTGCTGTTAATGTTGCTGCTACCGTCTCTTATGACCGAAAAGAGCTTCTGGACATCAGAACAGAGATTACTCACCTCGAAATGGACAAAGATTTTTTTCTTTAATTAATAAGTCAGATGTGAAGGATATACTGCTTCCTGGAGACCAGGCCCAAATCCCCATCATTCGCGTGAAGAAAAGAAGGAAATACAGGGTGCGGAGGTCTGGGTGCCTTATGAGAATTTGTTGGCGAGTGAGTAAACCACCACTACCCTCCGTATTACTGGCCAACGTGCAAGCTGTATTAGGCCTTAAGCAAACAAGAAAATGCTCATCCAGAAGTGGCGCTCCAAGTGGCCGGGGACTTTAATGCAGGAAAGCTGAAATCCGTTTATCTCATTTCTACCAGCATGTCACATGTGCAACCAGATGAAAAAAATTCAACTCCCCGACCACCTTTACTCCACACACAGAGAAGCATACAAAGCTCTCCCACGCCCTTCATTTGGCAAATCTGAGCATAATTATATCCTCCTGATTTCTGCTAACAAGCAAAAACTAAATCAGGAAGCACCAGTGACTCGCTCAATATGGAAGTGGTCAGATTTTTCTTTTTTTTAAAATTTTACCTTTATTTAACCAGGCAAGTCAGTTAAAAACAAATTCTTATTTTCAATGACGGCCTGGGAACAGTGGTTTAACTGCCACTTCAGGGGCAGAACGACAGATTTGTACCTTGTCAGCTCGGGGGTTTGAACCGCAACTTTCCGGTTACTAGTCCAACGCTCTAACCACTAGGCTACCCTGCCACCCGATGACTCGGATGCTACGCTACAGGACTGTTTTGCTAACACAGACTGGAATATGTTCCGGGATTCATCCAATGGCATTGAGGAGTATACCACCTCAGTCACTGCCAACATCAATAAGAGCATTGACGACGTCGTCCCCACAGTAAACGTACGTACATTTCCCAACCAGAAGCTATGGATTACAGGCAACATCCACACCTACATAAAAGGCTAGAGCTGCCGCTTTCAAGGAGCGAGACATTAATCCGGACGCTTATAAGAAATCCCGTTATGCCCTCAGACGAACCATCACAGGCAAAGCGTCAATACAGGAATAAGACTGAATCCTACAACACCGGCTCTGACATTCATCGGATGAGGTAGGGCTATTACGGACGAAAAAGAGAAACCCAGCCACGAGCTGCCCAGTGACACGAGCCTACCAGACAAGCTAAATGCATGTTATACTCACTTTGAGACAAGCAACACTGAAGCATGCATGAGAGCACCACATGTTCCGTCCGACTGATCAAGCTCTCCGTAGCCGAGTTCACAAAGTCACGGGGCAAGACGGATTACCAGGACGTGTAGTCAAAGCATGCGCAGATCAACTGGCTAATGTCTTCATTGACATTTTCAACCTCTCCCTGAGATGGTACCTACATGTTTCAAACAGACCACCATAGTCCCTTTGCCCAAGAAAAACCTGTCTAAATGATTACCATCCTGTAACACTCACATCGGTAGCCATGAAGTGCTTTGGAAGGCTCGTCATGGCTCACATCATCACCATCATACCAAAAACCCTAGACCCACTCCAATTCGCATACCACCCCTACAGGTCCACAGATGACGCCATCTCAATCGCACTCCACACTGCCCTTTCCCATCTGGACCACCTATGTGAGAATGCTGTTCATTGACTACAACTCAGCGTTCAACACAATAGAGCCCACAAAGCTCATCTCTAAGCTAAGGACCCTGGGACTAAACATCTCCTTCTGCAACATGGTCTTGGACTTCCTGATGGGCCGCCCCAGGTGGTAAGGTTAGGCAACAACACATCTGCCACATTGATCCTCAACACTGGGGCCCCTCAGGGGTGTGTGCTTAGTCCCCTCCTGTATTCCCTGTTCACCCATGACTGCGTGGCCAAGCACAACTCCAACACCATCATTACATTTGCTGACGACATATCATTGTCCTGATCAGGACAATGTTAAGAGAGACCTGGCAGTGTGGTGCCAGGACTACAACCTCTCTCTCAATGTGAGCAAGACAAAGTAGCTGATCATGGACTACATGAAAAGGAGGGCTGAACAGGCCCCGTTAACAAGGCTCCCGAGTGGTGTAGCAGACTAAGGCACTGCATCTCAGTGCAAGAGGCTTCACGACAGTCTCTGGTTTGAATCCAGACTGTATCACTTTCGGCCGTGATTGGGAGTCTCATAGGGCTGCGTACAATTGGCCCAGCGTTGTCTGGGTTTGGCCATCAACGTAAATAAGAATTTGTTCTTAACGGACTTGCCTAGTTACATAAAAAAAACATTGACGGGACTGAAGTGGAGCAGGTCGAGAGTTGCAAGTTCCTTGGTGTCCACATCATCAACAAACTATCATGGTCTAAACACATCAAGACAGTTGTGAAGAGGACACAGCAACACATTTACACCCCTTAGGAGACTGAAAAGATTTGGCATGGGTCCCCAGATCCTCAAAAGTTCTACAGCTGCACCATCGAGAGCATCCTGACTGGTTGCATCACCACCTGGTATGGCTCCGCATCTGACCGTAAGGTGCAACAGAGGGTAGTGCAAATGGCCCAGTACCTCACTGGGGCTAAGCTTCCTGACATCCAGGACCTATATACTAGGCGGTGTCAGAGGAAGACCCCTACCGCACAGCAAAAATGGTCAATAGCCACTTGGACTATTTACATTGTATCTGGGGAAGGGTATAAAACTCTTTCTAGATTGTTGGAAGTTTCCCAGAGCACAGTGGTGTGTTCCAGACTTGTTCTTCATGATGCAAATCTCTGTCATGACTACACGTGAGGTTCACAATTAACGTTGACAAATCTCTGAGACTACCTGGTCTTACACAGTGCACCAACAGGATGCGTGGTTTTATATGCAGTATTCTGTTTAGACTTGATTAAACACTTAGGTGGATTAAAACTCATTTTTTCAACCATAACACATTTTTTGTTAACAAACTATAGTTTTGGCAAGTCAGTTAGGACATCTACTTTGGTCAACATTAGACAGATTATTTCACTGATCATTCAGAGATATCATCACATTAAGCATTGCGACTGAATCTATTTGTTTTGCGATTCGATACTGAGATTGGAGATGAGATGTCTGCTGCAGAGAGCATGAAAAAGTTTTGATCAGTCAGGGAAATAAAACATGTTGGCTCACTATTTGAATAATTTTGCACTTCCAATTTTTCAGTTCTGTCTCCTAGAGATGAATGTTTTTCAATAAAGACCCTGTGAAAACGCTGGAGGAAATATCCAATAAAGTTTGAAATATCCAATAAATGTTTCCACTTCATGATTGTGTCCCACTTGTTGTTGATTCTTCACAAAAAAATACAGTTTTATATCTTTATGTTTGAAGCCTGAAATGTGGCAAAAGGTCGCAAAGTTCAAGGGGGCCGAATACTTTCGCAAGGCACTGTATATCCACAGTAAAATGAGTCTATATTGACATAACCTGAAAGGCCGCTCAGCAAGGAAGAAGCCACTGCTCCAAAACCGCCATAAATAAAGCCAGACCACGGTTTGCAACTGCACATGGGGACAAAGATCGTACTTTTTGGAGAAATGTGCTCTGGTCTGATGAAACAAAAATAGAACTGTTTGGCCATAATGACCATCGTTACGTTTGGAGAAAAAAGCGGGAGGCTTGCAAGCCAAAGAACACCATCCCAACCTTGAAGCACGGGGTGGCAGCATCATGTTGTGATGGTGCTTTGCTGCAGGAGGGACTGGTGCACTTCAAAAATAGATGGCATCATCAAAATGATGTGGATATATTGAAGCAACATCTCAAGACATCAGTCAGGAAGTTAAAGCTTGGTCGCAAATGGGTCTTCCAAATGGACAATGACCCCAAGCATACTTCCAAAGTTGTGGCAAAATGGCTTAAAACTTCTCTAGAGTAGGGGGCAGCATTTGGAATTTTGGATGAAAAGCATGCCCAAATTCAACTGCCTGCTCATCCCCAGAAGATAAGATATGCATATTATTAGTAGATTTGGATAGAAAACACTGAAGTTTCTAAATCTGTTTGAATCATGTCTGTGAGTATAACAGAACTTATGTAGCAGACAAAACCCGGAGGACAAACCATTCAGATTTTTTTTTTCAATGGTTTTCCAGATTTCTAAGGGACTTGCTTGCAGTTGCTATCGCTTCCACTGGATGTCACCAGTCTTTAGAAATTGGTTGAGGTTATTCCTTGTGTAATGAAGAAGTAGCCCTGTTCAAAACGAGGGTCACTTCATGTGTCCCGTTTGATAGAGGCGCGTGACCAGAAAGCTAGCGTCAGTTTGTTATCTTCCTTGTATTGAACACAGATCATCCAGTCTTCAATTTTATCGATTATTTACAACTTCTTCCGTGTTGCCCCAAATTTCTAATGAGTTAACTGTTACATGATTAAAAAAATCAAATAAAAAGTTTTAAATCGGGTAACAATTAATTAGTGGATTAAATGAATCATCAGATTAATGAAAGTCAAGTCATGACAACACTGACAGAACAACAGAGTTCATTGTATGAGATGGGAGAACTTGCAAGAAGGACAACAGTCTCTAGAGCACTTCACTAATCTGAGATTTATGGGAGAGTGGCCAGATGGATGCCACTCCTGAGAGAAAGTGCACAACAGTTCGTCTGGAGTTTGGTGGCAAAAAGGCCCGTGGGTCTGTGGTCTGATGAGACAAAATTGTAACTTTGTCCTGGATGCAAAGCAATATGTCTGGAGAAAACAGCACAGCCTATCACCCTCTTAACACTATTGCTACCATGCATAGTGTTCAGCATCATTCTGTGGGGATCTAACTTAAGAGTTGAATGGAGCCAAATACAGGGAAAATCTGCAGAGCAAAAAGAATGGGGACAAGAATGTTCCAAAAGGACAAACAAGCATACAGCCAAAGCAAAATGGCATTAGAACAATAATGTGAAAGTCCTTGAGTGGCCCACCAAATCCAGACTGAATACATTCAAGCCAAAGCTGTTCACCACCACTCCCAATCTAACTTAAGAGCTTGAGAAAATCTGCAAGGAATGGGACAAAATCCCCAAATCCAGATGTGAAAAGCTGATAGACATACCAAAGACGACTCAAAGCTGTAATCACCGCTAAAGGTGCTTCTACATTCGGGGTTATGTAAATTACAGATTTCCTTTTCAATAAATTTGCTAAAATGTCTAAAAACAATGTCATTATGAGGTATAGTTTGTAATCAATTTATTCCACTTTGAATTCAGGCTGCAACACAACAAAATGTGTAATAAGTCCAGGGGTATGAATACTTTCTGAAGGCACTGTATGTTTAAAGGCAGAGCTGTGCAGAGAGGCAGACACAGTGCTGTGCTGAGAGGCAGTGCACTGTTTAGGGGTAGAAACAGAGCAATTTAAAGACTGAGGCAGAGACAGAGCGGTTTAGAAGCAGAAAATCTGTTTAGAGAACGAGAAGCGAGAGACGGCGCTGTTTAGAGGCAAAAACAGAGCGGGTTAGAGACAAAAAAAGAGATGATAAGAGAGAGGCACATAAACTCAGCAAAAAAGAAACGTCCCGTTTTCAAGACCCTGTCTTTCAAAGATAATTCATAAAAATCCAAATAACTTCACAGATCTTCATTGTTACACCGTTTCCCATGCTTGTTCAATGAACCATAAACAATTAATGAACATGCACCTGTGGAACGGTCGTTAAGACACGAACAGCTTACAGACGGTAGGCAATTAAGGTCATAGTCCTGAAAACTTATGACACTAAAGAGGCCTTTCTACTGACCCAGAAAAACAGCAAAAGAAAGATGCCCAGGGTCCCTGCTCAACTGTGTGAATGTGCCTTAGGCTGCAAGGAGGCATGAGGACGGCAGATGTGGCCAGGACAATAAATTGCAACGCCCGTACTGTGAGACGCCTAAGACAGCGCCACAAGGAGACAGGACAGACAGCTGATCATCCTCGTAGTGCAGACCACATGTAACAACACCTGCACAGGATCGGTACATCCGAACATCACACCTGCGGGACAGGTACAGGATGGCAATAACTACCCAAGTTACACCAGGAGCGCACAATCCCTCCATCAGTGCTCAGACTGTCCGCAATAGGCTGAGAGAGGCTGGACTGAGGGCTTGTAGGCCTGTTGTAAGGCAGGTGCTCACCAGACAACACCGGCAACAACGTTGCTTATGGGTACCAACCCACCGTCGCTGGACCAGACAGGACTGGCAAAAAGTGCTGTTCGCGGTTTTGTCTCAACAGGGTGATGGTCGGAGTCGCGTTTATCGTCGATGGAATGAGCGTTACACCGAGGCTTGTTCTCTGTAGCGGGATTGATTTGGAGGTGGAGGGGCATCACCGGACTGAGCTTGTTGTCATTGCAGGCAATCTCAACGCTGTGCGTTTCAGGGAAGACATCCTCCTCCCTCATGTGAAACCTTTCCTGCAGGCTCATCCTGGCATGACCCTCCAGCATGACAATGCCATCAGCCATACTGCTCGTTCTGTGCATGATTTCCTGCAAGACAGGAATGTCAGTGTTCTGCCATGGCCAGCGAAAAGCCCGGATCTCAAACCCATTGAGCACGTCTGGGACCAGTTGGATCGGAGGTTGAGGGCTAGGGCCATTCCCCCCAGAAATATCTGGGAACTTGCAGGTGCCTTGGTGGAAGAGTGGGATAACATCTCACAGCAAGATCTGGCAAATCTGGCGCAGTCCATGAGGAGATGAGGAGGAGCAGTACTTAATGCAGCTGGTGGCCACACCAGATACTGACTGTTACTTTTGACCCCCTTTGTTCAGGAACACATTATTCCATTTCTGTTAGTCACATGTCTGTGGAACTTGTTCAGTTTATGTCTCAGTTGATGAATCTTATGTTCATACACATATTTACACGTTACGTTTGCTGAAAATAAACGCAGTTGACAGTGAGAGGACGTTTCTTTTTTTGCTGAGTTTACAATGTAGTTTAGAGACAAAAGGCTGTTTAGGTCATGTTTAGAGAAAGTTGTTTAGAGGCAGACAGAGCTGTCTAGAGGCAAAGACCACTGCTTAGAGAGCTGTTTAAAGCCATTGTGAGTACAAGTTTGGCTGTGTTGTACATTACCTGAAGACCTGGGCCCTGGGTTGCCTGTGCACCCGGCCAGAGGTACGCTCCCTGCTGCCTGTAATACTCTGCCACAGCCGCGCTGTATTCTGGGAGCGAGCTCTGCTGCTGAGATGTCTGACCTAAAGACATTGTGAGAAAACAGCATCAAATAACGCTAGCACAATCCTATTTCTAAACCTTGACTATGTCTAAAGACAACTGACAAAATGAATGAGCCTACAATTTCTTATATTAATCCTCCCATGCTTTGTTATAGTCATGGACAATAATCTGGGTATTTTGGCCTGCAAACACAGAAAGGGCCATGAAGGTGGACATGGAGAATCATAATCATTGCATTATCTGCAATGTCTACTACTGGGGATATACTGCGCTAAATGCTGAACCTCAAGCTTTGATGCAGTTGCACTAAATTGTCACAATAAAGCAAAGTTACTGAAAAACAAAACTCTGAATATTGCATTTGTTCGAAAAGTCACATGGGTAAGACAGGGTTTGTATGGTCTCATGAGCACTTGCCTAGCTTTTTATAATACTGCTCCCATGCTTTAGAGTAGTCCATCTGGCCTGCTTGGGGTCCATTGTGACCTGTACCCAAATAATACAACATTGTATTAAACATATGACAAATACCAGTGTATTTAAGATGGGCTCCAACATTTGGGGATAAGTTCTCTAACATTTGGGGATATGTATTTGCTTTGCAGCATTTGGCCCAAAGCTGTCAGAACTCACTTGATTCGGTGAATAGTAGTCAACTTATATTTTAATTTTCCTCAGAAGCCCTTCTGACAATTGTTTTGTTATTTGTAGAACATTTCTGTTTCGCCAATGAAATTGGTTCAAGCCATAACAGACTAACCCCTTCAATTGGCTTACAAGCAAAAGAGGAGTGGATGAACTCTAATGTGTACCTACTAGACCTGGTTCATTCTAGGGCTGCATGATTAATCCAATTCGCATCGAAATTGCAATGTCCATATCGCAAGAGGCTGTGTGCGATACTTTGAAATACCCCTCAGCCGCATGGAACATTGTTTCTATAGTTTACTCGTTGTTACTTATGATTTGTCGGATGTTCGAGTGGTCTCTCACTGTCCTCCGGTTTCCACTAGTGACCACAGCCACAAAGTCAAAATTGGCTATATTGTAAAGATTAATGAGAACAAACATTGCTTTTTGGTCTTGATTTAAGGTTAGGCATAAGGTTAGCACAATGGTTAGGCTTAAAATCAGATTTTAAGATAACTAGTAGAAATAGGTAGGATTTATGATTTTGTGCCATTACAGGATTAAGACTTATCGCTGGTCAGATGTAGCAGGGCTTGAAAACTAATACGTATTACAAAAAGGATTCCCAGCCGCGAGCTGCCCAGTGAGGCGAGCCTTCCAGATGAGCTAAATGCCTTTTATGCTCGCTTCGAGGCAAGCAACACTGAAGCATGCATGAGAGCACCAGCTGTTCCAGATGACTGTGTGATCATGCTCTTGGCAGCCGACGGAAGCAGACCTTTAAACAGGTCAACATTCACAAAGCCGCAGGGCTAGACGGATTACCAGGACGTGTACTGAAAGCACGTGCGGACAAACTGCCAATTTTCAACCTCTCCCTGACTAATTATAATACCTACGTTTCAAGCAGACCACCATAGTCCTTGTGCCCAAGGAAGAGAAGGTAACCTGCCTAAATGATTACCACCGTAGCGTTCACGTCATAAGCCATGAAGTGCTTTGAAAGGCTGGTCATGGCTCACGTCAATGAGCCACTCCAATTCTCATACCTCCCCAAAAGATCCACAGACGACACAATCTCAATCGCACTCCACACTGCCCTTTCCCACCTATACAAAAGGAACAACTATGTGAGAATGCTGTTCATTGACTACAGCTCAGCTCAGCTGTAGCTCAGCGTTCCAACACCATAGCGCCCACAAAGCTCATCACTAAGCGAAGGACCCTGATGGGCCGGCCCCAGGTGGTAAAGATAGGCAGCAACTTAGTCCCCTCCTGTACTCCCTGTTCACCCACGACTGCAACACCATCATTAAGTTTGCTGATGACACAACAGTGGTTGGCCTGATCACCAACAACGATGAGACAGCCTATAGGGAGGAGGTCAGAGACCTGGCAGTGTGGTGCCAGGACAACAACCTCTCCTTAATGTGAGCAAGACAAAGAAGCTGATGGTGGACTACAGAAAAAGGCAGGCAAAACAGGCCCCCATAACATCAACCGGGGTGTAGTGGAGCGGATTGAGAGTTTCAAGTTCCTGGTGTCCACATCACCAAACAAATATCATGGTCCATCACACCAAGACAGTCGTGAAGAGGGCACCGACAACACATTTTCACCCTCAGGAGACTGAAATAATTTGGCATGGGTCCTCAGATCCGCAAAGTTATACAGCTGCACCACCAGAGAGCATCACTGCCTGGTTGCATTACTGCCTGGTATGGCAACTGCTGATGCCTCCGACCGGCAAGGCACTACAGAGGGTAGTACAACCCAGTACATCACTGGGGCCAAGCTTCCTGCCATCCAGGTGTCAGAGAAAAGCCAAAAAAGTTGTCAAAAAGACTCCAGTCACCCAAGTCCTAGACTGCTCTCTGCTACCGCATGGCAAACGGTATGGGAGCGCCAAGTCTATGACCAAAAGGCTCCTTAACATCTTCTACCCCAAGCCATTAGACTGCTGAACAATTCATCAAATGGCCACCCGGACTATTTACATTGACACCCCCTATTTGTTTTTACACTGCTGCTACTTGCTGTTTATTATCTATGCATAGTCACTTTACCCCTACCTACATGTACAAATTACTCTCGACTAACCTGTACCCCGCACATTGACTCAGTACCCAGTGTATATAGTCTCATTATTGTTATTTTATCAAGTTACTTTTTATATATGTTTTTACTTTCGTTTCTTTTGTAAATATTTTCTTAACTCTTTCTTGAACGGCATTGTTAGGTAAAGCGCTTGTAAGTAAGCATTTCACGATAAGGGCTACACCTGTTGTATTCGGCTCACGTGACAAATACAATTTGATTTGATGACCCTGTCCTCCTGCACCCGCAGAACACACACCAAGACCGCCCCCTGCCACTCAAGCAGGTAGTGCAGTTCCTGACTGGCCAAAGTTATATTCACACTGTCAGCGTGCAGTTCTTATATTAATGCATGCGGTATTGCAAACAGACTTGTCCAATTTGTGAAAACAATGCAGCTTACCAATTGCTTCTTTATATGCATCGACATCTATAATATGCATCTACTTTGTGAATCTTCCTCTAGCGCGACCTGAAAAAAGATTGTTAGTTACAGAGGTACTTTTTTTAGCACGCTGTATCTAGCCACTAATGCTAATTGACTGAGCTAAATAAAGGTGGTATTAAATTATTTGACCAGATAAATTGACTGAGAATACATTCCTGTTTACAGATTAACGCCCTGGGGAATAGTTACAGGGGAGAGGAGGATTAGACAACGCCTGGGGAATAGTTACAGGGGAGAGGAGGATTAGACAACGACCTGGGGAATAGTTACAGGGGAGAGGAGGATTAGACAACGACCTGGGGAATAGTTACAGGGGAGAGGAGGGATTAGACAACCCACCTGGGGAATAGTTACAGGGGAGAGGAGGATTAGACAACGACCTGGGGAATAGTTACAGGGGAAAGGAGGATTAGACAACGACCTGGGGAATAGTTACAGGGAGAGGAGGATTAGACAACGACCTGGGGAATAGTTACAGGGGAGAGGAGGGGATTAGACAACGACCTGGGGAATAGTTACAGGGGAGAGGAGGATTAGACAACGACCTGGGGAATAGTTACAGGGGAGAGGAGGATTAGACAACGACCTGGGGAATAGTTACAGGGGAGAGGAGGATTAGACAACGACCTGGGGAATAGTTACAGGGGAGAGGAGGATTAGACAACGACCTGGGGAATAGTTACAGGGGAGAGGAGGGGGTGAACGCAGACAACGACCTGGGGAATAGTTGATTAGCGGCCAGCCAGACAGATGGATGCAGGGTGGTATGCTGCTGGCAAAGAAATTTGGCTCACAAACGTTAGCCATCTAATAGACTGGTACCAGTGGTGGTGGAGATCTGAATGTTTGTGCAACGACATGTTCTGAATGAAAATCCTCTGCTTTTTCATTCATTGCAAAACACCGTATTCAAAGTGCCCACTATTCCAAACATCGAAATAGAAAAAAAATATTTCCTTAAGAAAATGTTTGCTTGTCTTGAACTATGGTTGTGAAGAACGTTGTCATGGGATTGAAAAACCTTTGTTGTAGTAGTAGTAGTAGTAGTAGTAATGGTGGTAGGCTACTGACTGCAGTAGTTAAGAAGAGGTACGTAATTGCAAATCATATTAATCTTTGGTGAAATATTATTTTGTCAAAATCGTGCAGCCCTAGTTCATTCCCAACTAAATAAGTCTTATGCCTGGATGGTGTTTAACACGCTGGGTCAGAAACATCTAAACATGTTTGTGGTGGTGTTTAACACCAGCCAACCACACCTACTGCTGGGTCAGAAACATCTAAACATGTTTGTGGTGGTGTTTAACACTAGCCAACCACACCTACTGCTGGGTCAGAAACATCTAAACATGTTTGTGGTGGTGTTTAACACCAGCCAACCACACCTACTGCTGGGTCAGAAACATCTAAACATGTTTGTCGTGGTGTTTAACACCAGCCAACCACACCTACTGCTGGGTCAGAAACATCTAAACATGTTTGTGGTGGTGTTTAACACCAGCCAACCACACCTACTGCTGGGTCAGAAACATCTAAACATGTTTGTGGTCGTGTTTAACACCAGCCAACCACACCTACTGCTGGGTCAGAAACATCTAAACATGTTTGTGGTGGTGTTTAACACTAGCCAACCACACCTACTGCTGGGTCAGAAACATCTAAACATGTTTGTGGTGGTGTTTAACACTAGCCAACCACACCTACTGCTGGGTCAGAAACATCTAAACATGTTTGTGGTGGTGTTTAACACCTGCCAACCACACCTACTGCTGGGTCAGAAACATCTAAACATGTTTGTGGTGGTGTTTAACACTAGCCAACCACACCTACTGCTGGGTCAGAAACATCTAAACATGTTTGTGGTGGTGTTTAACACCAGCCAACCACACCTACTGCTGGGTCAGAAACATCTAAACATGTTTGTGGTGGTGTTTAACACCAGCCAACCACACCTACTGCTGGGTCAGAAACATCTAAACATGTTTGTGGTGGTGTTTAACACCAGCCAACCACACCTACTGCTGGGTCAGAAACATCTAAACATGTTTGTGGTGGTGTTTAACACCAGCCAACCACACCTACTGCTGGGTCAGAAACATCTAAACATGTTTGTGGTGGTGTTTAACACTAGCCAACCACACCCTACTGCTGGGTCAGAAACATCTAAACATGTTTGTGGTGGTGTTTAACACTAGCCAACCACACCTACTGCTGGGTCAGAAACATCTAAACATGTTTGTGGTGGTGTTTAACACTAGCCAACCACACCTACTGCTGGGTCAGAAACATCTAAACATGTTTGTGGTGGTGTTTAACATAGCCAACCACACCTACTGCTGGGTCAGAAACATCTAAACATGTTTGTGGTGGTGTTTAACACCAGCCAACCACACCTACTGCTGGGTCAGAAACATCTAAACATGTTTGTGGTGGTGTTTAACACCAGCCAACCACACCTACTGCTGGGTCAGAAACATCTAAACATGTTTGTGGTGGTGTTTAACACTAGCCAACCACACCTACTGCTGGGTCAGAAACATCTAAACATGTTTGTGGTGGTGTTTAACACCAGCCAGCCACACCCACTGCTGGGTCAGAAACATCTAAACACCTACTGCTGGGTCAGAAACATCTAAACATGTTTGTGGTGGTGTTTAACACCAGCCAACCACACCTACTGCTGGGTCAGAAACATCTAAACATGTTTGTGGTGGTGTTTAACACCAGCCAACCACACCTACTGCTGGGTCAGAAACATCTAAACATGTTTGTGGTGGTGAACCAGCCAACCACACCTACTGCTGGGTCAGAAACATCTAAACATGAACTATTCCTCCTGTCCTATTCATGCTCTATTTGGCTCAGTGTGAAGTCCCGCCAAGGGACAGATTTATGATTAGCTTCCCCTCCCCAATCCTAACAGAAACCACTAAGGGATAACTGCATAACTGACCCAAGCACAGCAACCTCTACTTCACTGATTACTGAGAATTGCCCTGAGAAGATGAAATAACTTGGACAATTCAAACTCTGACTTATCTGCTTGTAAGCATTTATGAGTCTTACATTTGAGAGATATTTGTAAGACACTGAAATTAGCCACATTTTGCAGAGTCCATCTTTATATGTCTATTTCATATAAACTCTGTGCAAAATCGTTTCAAAACTATGTTTAAGCTGAGGAAGTATCGATATCAAGATATTGCTGTAAAGTTCAGCCTGGTGGAACCAGCCTGATCGCTGCATTCACCTTTGGTTTCAATGACGAATGTCACTTGGGCTCCCAAGTGGCGCACTGGTCCTAAGGCACTGAATCTCAGCTTGAGGCGTCACTACAGACAACCTGGTTCGAATCCAGACTATTACAACCGGCCGTGACTGGGAGTCCCATAGGGCGGCGCACAAGTGGCCCAGCGTCGTCTGAGTTTGGCCGGCGTAGGGGCCGTCATTGTAAATAAGAATTTGTTCTTAACTGACTTGCCTCGTTTAAATAAAGGTTAAATAGATTTAAAAAAATAAAAACATAATGCAGATCAGGCTGGTTCCATCAGGCTAGCAGAGTTGATGTTAATCGCAATACAAGAAAGGGTTACCAAATGTTTACAGGCTGTGCTTATGACTAGCTGTTGAGCAAAAGGTGACTTACTGGGGTCCTGCTGGCCTTGAGGCTGCCATGTTTGATAGGTAGTCCCCCATCCTCCTGTCATGAAGGTCTGGCTCCACTGCCACAACTTATCAAGACAGAAAGCAGAAAGAGCTACAGCAACACAAAAAAATGCATTTAGGTACAACCGACAGGGCGAACAGAAAGTCTGACTTACTTTTGATGAGTTGCAGGACCTTGAGTGAAAGGCTAAATCCAAAATTATTGTTGCTCACTATTCCTGAACCCTGAAAAAAAAAAAATACATTCAACACTGTTAACCAGAGTAAATAACACCAGGTTGAATAAGTTGAAATCATGGCAGTATTTATTTAGTCGACTAACAGTTAATAATTAAAACGTTTAGAAATGTTTAACAATTAGCCTAGGTAGTCCTGTTGACTCATCACTAGAACTGCCAGGCCTTTCAGCTATAAGTATCTGCTAGAGAATGTTAGCATACGCTGGACCCCCATTCTAACAATCTAATAAACAAATGATACATACAGTGCATTCAGACAAGTATTTAGACCCCTTGACGTTTTTGTGATGTTACAGCCTTATTCAAAAATGGATTTATTTAAAATATATATATATTTTAAAATATGTAAATACTCAATCTACACACGATACCCCATAATGACAAAGCGAAAACAGGTTTTTCTTTCCTTCTTTACATAAGTATTCAGACCCTTTGCTACGAGACTCTAAATTGAGCTCTAGTCAGGAAAGAGGGAAAGAGGAACGGAGCAAAGTACAGAGACATCCTTGATGAAGCTCAGGACCTCAGACTGGGGTGAAGGTCCACCTTCCAACAGGACAATGATCTTAAGCACACAGCAATGCAGGAGTGGCTTCGGGACAAGTCTTTGAATGTCCTTGAGTGGCCCAGCCAGAGCCCGGACTTGAACCTGATCAAACATCTCTGGAGAGACCTGAAAATAGCTGTGCAGTGACGCTCCCCATCCAACCTGACAGAGCTTGAGAGGATCTGCAGAGAAGAATGAGAGAAACTCCCCAAATACAGGTGTGCCAAGCTGGTAGCATCATACTCAAGAAGACTTGGAAGTTGTAATCGCTGCTAAAAGTGCTTCAGCAAAGTACTGAGTAAAGAGGTCTGAATACTTATGTAAATGTGATATTTCAGTTCAGAACATCTCTAAAAACTTTTTTTTCTTTGTCAAACTATTTCATCCATTTTAGAATAAGGCTGTAACAAAATTTCAGGGGGTCTGAATACTTCACGAATGCACTCTGTGCTATCAGAAAAACAACAATTTGGTTGTGTTTATGAAGGTCTAAGGTAACAGAATGAAAACATATTTTTAAAATAAATTAATAGCATTTTCAGTAGTTTCTTAAAAACCAAAAACCACTAGTTCAAGAGTTAAATCCATCAAAGAAATCTGTTCTAATTGAGTTTGTGCAGGTCTAAAGAAACATTGTGGAATAAGAAAATGTATATTTTAATCAGATTACTAGTCTGTGCTTAGTGGCCTGAGAAACACTGTCGTGCGAGTGCTGAACACATGGACAGTGCTGTTATTCAAAAGTGATGTTTGGAAATAGAGCTGCACCTCTAGAACATTGAGAGTTATTTGACTCTTTCTGATACGTTTAACCTGAGACTCTTGAGGAGGATTTGAGTTGCTCCTTTCCCTGCCTCTGTCAATTCCAAGCTGCACCCATCTCGTCATGTACAATTTGGCAACTGATAATATTGTCACTCATCAGACTATTGCCAATTTAATCTAACTCTTATTAAGTGTGAAATTTGTTTTGGTTTAGGTGTAGTTTTAAAATTGGGCCGGCTTTGCAGGCTGTCTGGCATCATTCGCTTCCCGTCGCTCATCAACTCGGATAGAGTCAGGGATCTGTTTTGCATCAATCTAAAGGCCTACTGTAACAGGCACCATTCGCTTCCCGTCGCTCGTCAACTCGGATAGAGTCAAGGATCTGTTCAGCATCAATCTAAAGGCCTACTGTAACAGGCATCATTCGCTTCCCGTCGCTCATCAACTCGGATAGAGTCAAGGATCTGTTCAGCATCAATCTAAAGGCCTACTGTAACAGGCACCATTCGCTTCCCGTCGCTCGTCAACTCGGATAGAGTCAAGGATCTGTTCAGCATCAATCTAAAGGCCTACTGTAACAGGCATCATTCGCTTCCCGTCGCTCATCAACTCGGATAGAGTCAAGGATCTGTTCAGCATCAATCTAAAGGCCTACTGTAACAGGCATCATTCGCTTCCCGTCGCTCGTCAACTCGGATAGAGTCAAGGATCTGTTCAGCATCAATCTAAAGGCCTACTGTAACAGGCATCATTCGCTTCCCGTCGCTCATCAACTCGGATAGAGTCAAGGATCTGTTTTGCATCAATCTAAAGGCCTACTGTAACAGGCATCATTCGCTTCCCGTCGCTCATCAACTCGGATAGAGTCAAGGATCTGTTCAGCATCAATCTAAAGGCCTACTGTAACAGGCATCATTCGCTTCCCGTCGCTCATCAACTCGGATAGAGTCAAGGATCTGTTAACAGGCATCATTCGCTTCCCGTCGCTCGCAGTCAGGATCTGTTCAGCATAAAGGCCTACTGTAACAGGCACCATTCGCTTCCCGTCGCTCATCAACTCGGATAGAGTCAAGGATCTGTTTGCATCAATCTAAAGGCCTACTGTAACAGGCATCATCAAGGATCTGTTCAGCATCAATCTAAAGGCCTACTGTAACAGGCATCATTCGCTCGCTCATCAACTCGGATAGAGTCAAGGATCTGTTTTGCATCAATCTAAAGGCCTACTGTAACAGGCATTCGCTTCCCGTCGCTCCACTCGGATAGAGTCGATCTGTTCAGCATCAATCTAATGGCCTACTCGCTGATCAACTCGGATAGAGTCAAGGATCTGTTCAGCATCAATCTAAAGGCCTACTGTAACAGGCATCATTCGCTTCCCGTCGCTGATCAACTCGGATAGAGTCAAGGATCTGTTCTGCATCATTCTAAAGGCTGTAACAGGCACCATGTTTCCCTTACAATATACTTGATTAGTACTAGAAGTATAGTAAATACATTCTAGTACCATCTTCATACAAAGAAACACAGAGAATGTTATCAACCTGCGAGCACGCAGACAAATGATTTGCTATAAACACACTTGCCAACGCTGATAAACAGGCATAACACAAAGTTAAAGAATTAATTGCAAAAAGAAATATTCGTGAAAATATATTTTCAGGACAAGATATGAGAACAAGAAATGTATTGGTTGTATCAGACTCTGTATTGAGCATTACGCATTAATACGCATTAATTAATTCAGTGAGGAGAGAAATACGTACAAAGTCAAACGCCAGTGGCCAGTGGCCTACGGCAGATGTAGTGTTAAAGGCACTTGGGGAACTTTTTCAAACAACTACTTACTCCGATCTTGTCATCGATGAGCTGGCGTGCTAGTTCCATCTGTTGCGGGGTGCCTCTGATGGAGAAGATGCGGACATTGGGGTCGGTGTTGTGAGGGGGGTTCCTCTGCAGCTCCACGTGGGCTCCAGACTGCTGGTTGATGCTCTTGATGGTATCTCCGCCTGGACAGACATCACATCACATGAGACTCCACACGGCTGGGAATAGCACATCCTTGGTCATTCTTTGACAGCACCCTTTGTCATTTGTATGCAATAGGGTTAGCCGATATACGATATCGGCAAAATTTGACCAAGACAATATATGGTTGAGATATCGTAATGTGCAAGACGACACTCTACTTGAAGTTTGTAAATTAAACCTGCAGTTCTCTCAGATGGGTTATATCAATATGTTACAAATTAAGCCTAAATGAATTAACTAGTTCTTATTTTATTGCTTTGAGAATATTTTTCATGAAAAGCAACCATCATCATAAATAAGCACATAAATAGCAGTGTAGTATTATTTAGTCATTAAAGGAAAATACCACTCCTGTTTTTGGTATTTGTTTCATTAGCCCACTGTTGATATAGTCAACATGTAAAGTGCTGGTCCCATGTTTCATGAGCTGAAATACTAAATCCCAGAAATGTTCCATACGCACAAAAAGCTTATTACTCTCAAATGTTGTGGATAAAATTGTTTATGCCAGCAATCCTCCGGGTGCTGGCCCGCTTCTGGTACCGAGGCTAGTTGAGAACGTTTAAAAATAGAAAGAAAAGAGACTGCTACATTATAATGCTATGTCAGAACATCAAAGAGACTGCTACATTATAATGCTATGTCAGAACATCAAAGAGACTGCTACATTATAATGCTATGTCAGAACATCAAAAGAGACTGCTACATTATAATGCTATGTCAGAACATCAAAAGAGACTGCTACATTATAATGCTATGTCAGAACATCAAAAGACTGCTACATTATAATGCTATGTCAGAACATCAAAAGAGACTGCTACATTATAATGCTATGTCAGAACATCAAAAGAGACATTATAATGCTATCAAGAGAGATACATTATAATGCTGTCAGAACATCAAGAGACTGCTACATTATAATGCTATGTCAGAACATCAAAAGAGACTGCTACATTATAATGCTATGTCAGAACATCAAAAGAGACTGCTACATTATAATGCTATGTCAGAACATCAAAAGAGACTGCTACATTATAATGCTATGCCAGAACATCAAAAGAGACTGCTACATTATAATGCTATGTCAGAACATCAAAAGAGACTGCAACATTATAATGCTATGCCAGAACATCAAGAGACTGCTACATTGTAATGCTATGTCAGAACATCAAAAGAGACTGCTACATTATAATGCTATGTCAGAACATCAAAAGAGACTGCTACATTATAATGCTATGTCAGAACATCAAAAGAGACTGCTACATCATAATGCATTATAATGCTATGCATCAGAACATCAAGAGAGACTGCTACATTATAATGCTATGTCAGAACATCAAAAGAGACTGCTACATTATAATGCTATGTCAGAACATCAGAGACTGCTACATTATAATGCTATGTCAGAACATCAAAAGAGACTGCTACATTATAATGCTATGCCAGAACATCAAAAGAGACTGCTACATTATAATGCTATGTCAGAACATCAAAAGAGACTGCTACATTATAATGCTATGTCAGAACATCAAAAGACTGCTACACATTAAAATGCTATGCCAGAACATCAAAAGAGACTGCTACATTATATTCATGTGAACATCAAAAGAGACTACCAACATTATAATGCTATGCAGAACATCAAGAGACTGCTACAATATAATGCTATGTCAGAACATCAAAAGAGACTGCTACGATGTAATGCTATGTAGAACATCAAAGAGACTGCTACATTATAATGCTATGTCAGAACATCAAAAGCAGGTTACTTGAATATCGTCGATCTCCTTTAATGCCGGGAGTACATTACAACTTCCCGAAATCCTAGAATCTCTGAGCCTCTCACATTAAACGTCTTTCCAGTAGTTTGTATTGCCAACGTAATGGAGGCTGCAAACTAGCAAGTCAAACACTACAAGATTCTTCACTTGGTCGTGATACCCGCAGTTCACGAAAACAGTATGATGTGTTTAGATGTTTAACCTGGCTAGAACCAGCTGTGGTTTCAAGTAGCCTCAAACATTTTCAGTCAGACATTAACGCTTCCATCAGAGTTGACATATCTAGCCAATACATTTTGAATTGAATAACATTGCTTGTGAATTTCAGGGCTGTAACGATCTGACACTTTGGATAAAGGCAAATGCAATACACAGTTGTAGTCTAAACATTCTGGGCAATATGTCGTCATCTCACAGGCTTCTTCTCAAGCGAGCTCTGCTATTGCTGATCACCGTTCTCAAAACTTGTCATTGCACATCTCACACTAAATCAAATCAAATTGATTTATATAGCCCTTCTTCAGCTGATATCTCAAAGTGCTGTACAGAAACCCAGCCTAAAACCCCAAACAGCAAGCAATGCAGGTGTAGAGAAGCACGGTGGTCAGCAATAGCGAGCTCAGCTAGAGAAGAAGGCAGTGAGATGGTGTGAAAAACTCGCTAGAAAGGCCAGAACCTAGGAAGAAACCTAGAGAGGAACCAGGCAGAGGGCTGGCCAGTCCTCTTCTGGCTGTGCCAGTGGAGATTATAACAGAACATGGCCAAGATGTTCAAATGTCCATAGATGACCAGCAGGGTCAAATAATAATAATCACAGTGGTTGTAGAGGTGCAACAGGTCAGCACCTCACAACTAAATGTCAATTGGCTTTTTTCATAGCCGATCATTCAGAGATATCTCTACCGCTCCCTGCTGTCTCTAGAGAGTTGAAAACAGCAGGTCTGGGACAGAGTAGCCCGTCCGGTGGAACAGGTCAGGGGTTCCATAGCTGCAGGCAGAACAGTTGAAACACTACATGAGCTATGCAGATTTTGAAAATGATCGGGACGTCTGGGATGGCTCAAAGACAGGATAGCCCTCAGCCTCACATTAAACAAGCGTTGGTGACGACCCCAAGTAGGCATTAATTTGATCAACTGCAGGCTAATTTTATCGACTAGTCCTTCACATGCATTCAATACATAAACACGGTGCATTTCTAATATGAATCAATGGCCGTAGAGGTCTGGCGTTGAATTCACCGAGGTGTAAGGGCATGTTGAATGCACCGTGTTCTATGTATTGAATGCATGTGAAGGTTAGTTGATAAAATTAGCCTAGTTGATCAAATTAGTGCTACTTAGGAGTCATCATCAACACTTTGATGTGAGTGGGCCTGAGCTATCCTGTTCTTTGAGCCATCCCCAGGCGTCCGATTTTTCGAGTCTACATAGTATTTCAACTGTTCTGCCGCCGGCTGTGGGTGCCCTGACCTATTCACGGGCGAACTACCTGTCCCAGACCTGCCCATTTCAACTCTCTAGAGACGCAGAGCGCGTGAAAAATATATGAATGATAGATATGAAAGAATGTATTTAGTTGTGAGGTGCTGTTTTTGTGCACCCTCTACAACCACTGTGATATATTGACTGACCATGCTGATAATCTATGAACATTTGAACATCTTGTATGTTCTGTTATAATCTCCACCGAGCACAACCAGAAGAGGACTGGCCACCCCAAATAGCCCTGGTTCTCTCTAGGTTTCTTCCTAGGTTCTGGCCTTTCTGACGAGTTTTCCTAGCCACCGTGCTTCTACACCTACATTGACTAGTTACAGGCTGGGTTTCTGTACAGCACTTTTGAGATATCAGCTGATGTACGAAGACTATCTCATAAATCAATTTGATTTGATTTAGTGCGAAGATAATGCAATGACAAGTTTTGAAGCGATTGATCCTTTAACAAGTTGAGGAGCGACAGAGGAAAACCTGTGAGACATATTGCCCAAAATGTTTAGACTTTAACTAGCATGTACATTTGCCTTTATCAAATTGTCAGATGATTACAGCTCTGAAATTCACAAGCAATGTTATTCAATTCAAAAATGTATTGGCTAGTAATAAATATATGGAAGCGTCTCTCTGACTATACCTGAAACTTCACAGCAATTCTAGCTAGGTGCAACATCTAAACACATCATATATTTTAAAATGAATCAAGCGTGTTATCCACCCGACCAAGTATTTATTTACGTTTAGGACTAGCGCTCCACTCGTTGGCAACACAAACTTTACTGGAAAGGCGTTTGAAAATGTGAGGAGACTCAGAAGATGTGTTTTAAATTTCGAGGAAGTTATTTGTATTACCCCGGCAGTAAAGGAGTCCATTTGTGTTCAAGTAACTACAAATGTTCTGACATAACATTATAATGTAGCAGTCCTCTTTTTGATGTTCTGTATAACGTATAATGTAGCGGTACTCTTTGATGTTCTGACATAACATTATATTGTAGCAGTCTGTTCTGGCATAGCGCTATAATGTTGCAGTCCTCTTTTGATGTTCTGACATCTTTGTATATGATCTGTTCTTGGCATAGCATTTAATGTAGCAGTCTGATGTTCTGACAGCGTATAATGTAGCGATCTCACGATTGTTTGACATAACGTCTCTCTGATGTTCGACAGCGATATAATGTGGCAGTCTGCCCGATGTTCGCAACTAACGTATGATGTAGCAGTCACTAACGATGTTTGCGTATGTGCAATGTGGCAATTCTTTGATGTTTACGGCATAACGGTCTCCCGATATTCTGGCGCAGCATTATAATGTAGCGAACTCACGATGTTCGCAACTTTTCTTTTTGTACATAATGAATGCTGTGTTCTGGCACCAACTTTATAATGTAGCAGTCTCTTTTGATGTTCTGGCATAGCATTATAATGTAGCAGTCTCTTTGATGTTGCAATAACACAGCGGTCTCTTTTGATGTTTGGCATAACACCATAATGGCAGTCTTTGATGTTCTGGCACGCCTTCTGTGTAACAGTCTCTTTATGCGCATTATAATGTAGCAGTCTCTTTGATTTCGCAACGCCTTATAATGTAACTTGATCTGCTGATATTCTGGCATAACATTATAATGTAGCAGTCTGCTGCAATAATAGCATTATAATGTAACGGTCTAATGTTCTGACATAACATAATAGCAGTCTCTTTTGATATGTTCTGACATAGCATTATAATGGCAGTCTCTCACTGATGTTCTGATATAACGATATAATGTAGCAGCAGTCTCTCTTGATGTTCTGGCATAACTATAATGTAACGGTCTCTTTTTGATGTTGCGACATAACATTATAATGTAACAGTCTCTCTTGATGTTCTGACATGCATACTAATGTAACAGTCTGACTGACATAGCATTATAATGTAGCAGTCTCTCTTGATGTTCTGACATAGCATTATAATGTAACAGTCTCTCTTGATGTTCTGACGATGTTGACATAGCGATTATAATGTAGTCCTCTTTTGTGTTTTTGGCACTACATTATAACTGACAGTCTCTTTTCTTCTATTTAAGCGTTCTCAATAGCCTCAGTACCAAGAAAATAGTTTAGCGCAGGTTGCTGGCATAAACAATTTATCACAACAAATTTGAAATAATAAGCTAGCTTTTTGTCTTTCGTATAAGTATTTCTGGGATTGCTCATGAAAACATAGGACCAACACTACGATGATATATCGCTGATTTGAAACTGAAAATACAAAAACGGGAGTGGTATTTTCCACACAATGACAAATACTACGCACTATTTATATTAACTTATTTATGATATGATGGTTGCTTTCATGAAAATATTCTCAAAAAACAATAAAATAAGAACTAGTTGTTCATTTGGAGCAATTACTGTGATATAACCATGCGGAAAACTGCGGGTTTAAAGTACAAACTTCAAAAGAGAAGTAGAGTGAGTCTTTACTGTCTGTCTTTGAGTCAGAATTTGATGATGATATGTATATATTAACCCGGAAGTGTGCTAAAATAAATGTAATGTATATTCTTGTGTCTCTATATAATGATGTCTCTGTGCCAAGCAGATTTTTACATCAAAAACATCAACCAGCAGTCTGAGCCGCGTGGAAAAAGAGAACCCCCTCACAACAACTAATGTCCTCTTCTCCATCAGAAACACCCGCGGCAAATGGAACTGCTGCGATAGCTCATCGATGGCAAATCTGATATAGTTGTTTGAAAAAAGTCCCAAGTACTGCACATCTACCGTAAAACCACAACCACTATTACTAAGCGCTGACAATCTTCTCTCTCCTCACTAGTGAAACCAATGCGTATTGTCTCTAATGTAGAGTATTTTAACCAACTTCTGTTCTCATATCTTGTCACTGAAATATATTTTCACGAACTCTTCTTTTTTTTGCAATTAATTCTTATTGATACCTGTTTATCAGCGTTGGCAAAGTATTGTTTATAGCAAATCATTTGTGCAGATTTTCTAACAATATAAACAATGTTTCTTTGTATGAATATTTTACTAGAATGTATTTATACTTCTAATTTATAATCAAGTATGTGTAAACATGAACATATTACAACCTTTGAAATGTGCAGAACAAATTTTTATTGATATCAGTTGATCAGCAGGCGAGAAATGATATATTTTTGAATATCAGTTGATGAAAATAAATTACAGTAGGCCGTCGTGTGCGATACACGTCTTATTGCCGAGTTGGCCCGAGCGGCAAAAATAAACTTATAGATGTCTGTCCTCTAGCCCGAGTTGATGAAAGCGACGAAATGATCTGACCTTTAGGTGATGCTGAACCCAGATCCCTGACTCTATCAGGGATAATGGCAGCAAGCAATATTTATTTGTCATTTTGGTGTGCTGAGACAAGATCAGCGATATCGAGTTGATGAAAGCGGCAAGCGAGTGAGTGCCTGTTACAGTAGGCATGAACAGATCGCTGACTTCTATCAGTTGGTAATGGCGGAAATGATGCCTGTTGTGTGCCTTTAGACGTGCAAAACGATATCAGTTGGTGAAAGCGTGAAAGCGAAAATGCCTATTTTGAGTAGGCCTTTAGATGATGCTGAACAGATCTTGATATCAGTTGATGGCGGCGAAGTGATATATTACAATGGAGCCTTTGTGCTGAACAGAATCCTGACTCTATCAGTTGACGGAAGCGGAAAGTGATGCCTGTTACAGTAGGCCTTTAGACGTGCTGAACGATCCTTGACTCTATCGAGTGATGGCGGCGGGGGCGATGATGCCGCAACAACCAGGCCTTTAAGATGCAGACAGATCGCTGACTCTAACGGCAGCGGCGAACGCAAATTTTTAGGCCTTTAGACAGACCTTGATATCGAGTTGATGGCGGAAAGCGTGAATGATACCTGACGTGGGCCTTTAGATGATGCTGAACAGATCGCGACTCTATCGAGTTGGCGGCGACGAGAAAATGAGTGGTGCCTGTTACGTAGGCCGCTAGGCGTGCTGAAGACCGTCTTGACTCTATCAGTTGATGGCGGCAGAAATGATACCTGTTACAATGGGCCTTTAGATTGATGCTGAACAGATCACTGACTCTATCGAGGAATGACAGCGGCAGAAAGCGAAAATAGTGCCTATTTGAACTGGAGCTCTGCATCCTATCCGGTTGATGGCGGCGAAGGCGAATGACGAGACAACCTGCAAAGCATTTGGTACTACACCTAAAACCAAAAACAAATTTCAGCTTAATAAAGTTAGATTAAATTGGCAATAGTCTGATGAGTAACAATATTATCAGTTGCCAAATTATACATATTGTGGCAAGCGAGAAAAGAACAACTCAAATCACCTCCTCAAGAAGTCTTTCAGGTTAAGCGTATCGAAAAGAGTCAAACTCTTCTCAATGTTCTAAATTGCAATATTTCCAAACATCACTTTGAGACAACAGCTTTGTCAGATATTGTTCAGCGCCAGCGACAGAGTAGTTTCTCAGGCCGCAAAGCGCAGACTAGTAATCTGATTAAAATATACATTTTCTTATTCCTAATCTCTTTAGACCTGCACAAAATAATTAGAATGAGATTTCTTTTGATAGATTTAACTCTTGAACTGTGGTTTTGGCTACTGAAGTACTATTAATTTATTTTAAAGTATGTTTTCATTCTGTTTCCTTAGACCTTCATAAACAGCCAAATTGTTGTTTTTTCTGATAGCACAGGATACATTCATTGAAGTATTCAGACCCCTGAAGTTTTATTTTACAGCCTTATTCTAAAATGGATTAGATAATTTGACAGAAAAGTTTTTTAAGTGTTCTGGCTGAAATATCACATTTTATAAGTATTCGGACCAGCGCCGGTACTTGCTGAAGCACTTTAACAGCGTTACATTGGCATGATGCTACCAGCTTGGCACGCCTGTATTTGGGGAGTTCTCTCATTCTTCTCTGCGGGTCATAACCTGTCGAGTGGATGAAGCGTCACTGCACAATATTTTCAGTGAGTTCAAGTCGATCTTTAACAGGCTTATATTCAACACTCCTGTGCTGTATTAACTTTCTGTCACTGCTGGAGAACCTTCGCAGTCTGAGATCTGAGATGTCTCTGTACTTTGTTTTTCGTTCAAATTAACCACTCTTTTTCTAGCTAGGCTTTCAATTTAGAGTCAGTAACAGGGTCTGAATATATGTAAGAGGAGAAAAACCTGTTATGAGACGTATCGTGTAGGTGAGCATTTACATATTTTTTAAAATATATATATTAAATAAATCCATTTTGAATAAGGCTGTAACATCGCAAGCGTCAGAAATCTAAATACTTGTGCAAATGCACTATTTATGTATCATTTGTTTATTAGACTGTTAAATGGGGAGTCAAGCATATATAGCGTGCCGACAACAGTAGTCAACAGAACTACTACAAACTGTGTTAAACATTTCTAAGCGTTCTATTAATGCTATTAATTCGACTAAATAAATACTGCCATGATTTCAATATTGTCAACAATTTATTTTCTGGTTAACAGTGTTGAATATATTTATTTTTTTCAGAATTCAGAAATAGTGAGCAACAATAATTTAGTTTAGCCCTTTCAATTCCTACAACATCAAGTAAGTCAGGCTTTCTGTTCGCCCCTATGCATTTTTTTGTGTTCTTATGCTGCTGCTTTCTACGATAAGAGATTTGGCAGTGAACACAGACCCCTTCATACTTTTGGGAGGATGGGGCTCAGAAACATGGCTACTCCAAGGCAGCAGATTGTAAATCACCCCTTTTTTTGCTCAACGGCTAAAGTCATAACACTATAAACATTTGTGAACCCTTTCTTTATATTGCGTTAACGCATCAACTCTGCTAACTACAGTGGAACCAGCCTGATCTGCATTGTATTTTTATTTTTAAAAAAATATTTAACTACTTTATTTAAACGAGGCAAGTCGAGTGGGAACAAATTCTTATTTACAATGGCGTCGCGTGGACGCTGGAAGCATGCCCTGTAAGGACCAGTCGCGGCGATTGCTATTAGTTAATTTCAGGCCATGCATAGTGGCGCCTCAAGCAGTGCCTTGAGACCCCGTCGCCAAGTGACGACCGTCACAAGAAAGGTGAATGCAGCGATCAACTGAACCCTACCAGACTGAACTACAGCAATATCTCTGATGCTCGATACTCCTCAGCCTAAACACATCTTGGATTTTAAACGATTTTGCACAGGTTTATATAGAATAGACATATAGATGGGCTCTGCAAAATGGCTAATTTCAGTGTCTTTACAAATATCTCTCAAATGTAGGTATAAATGCTTACAAGCAGATAAGTCAGAGTTTGGGTTGTCAATTATTTCGTAAATATAATACTCCCTTGAATTCTCAGTATCAATGAAGTAAGAGATTTGCTGTGCTTGGAGTCAGTTATGCAGTTATCCCACTTGAGTAATTTCTATTAGAACAGAGGAGGAAAGCTAATCATAAATCTAATCCTTGGTGGCGAGACTTCACACACCGAGACCAAATAGAAATAGGCTAAGCGAGGCGTTCATGTTACCCGTGTTTCTGGCCAACATTGTGGTTTGGCTGGTGTTAAACACCACCACAAACATGTTTAGATTTCTGACCCAGCAGCCAATAGTGTTAAACACCACAAAACATGTTGCAGGTGTTTCTGACAACTTGTAGGTGTGGTTAGCTAGTGTGCACCACCCAAAACATGTTTAGGTTTCTATTGGCAGTAGGTGTGGTGGCTGTGTTAAACACCACCACAAACATGTTTGGAAATGTTTCTGACCCAGCAGTAGTGGTGTTAAACATACCACAAGCTTACATGTTTAAGTATTTCTGACAGCAGCCAAAGTAACTGATGTTTTCTTCTAAACATGTTTAGAGATATTTCTGACCCAACGAAGAGTAATGGGGTTGGCTAGTGTTAAACACCACCACAAACATTTAGGCAACAGATGTTAAACACCACCACAAACATAGATGTTTCTGACAATAGAATTTGTGGGTAGCTGTGTTAAACACCACCACAAGCTTTGAAAATATTTAGATGTTTCTGACCCAGCAACAAATTGTGGTTGGCTAGTGTTAACACCACCACAAAATATGTTTAGATGATGATGTGGTTGGCTAGTGTTAAACTGCTGACCACAAGTATGTTTAGATATTTCTGACTTGGCTTTGAGGATAGTGGTTGGCTGAAGTGTTAAGAAACACCACCACAAGCACATGTTTAGATGATAGTGTTAAAAAACACCTGGGATTTGACAACGTGGTGTGGTGGCTAGTGTTAAACACCACCACAAACATGTCTTTAGATGTTTCTGACCCAGCAGTGACCGTGATTTGGCTGGTGTTAAACACCACCGCAAACATGTTTAGATTTCTGACCCAACAGTGGGCTATTGGTGTAAACACCACCGCAATCAATGTTTTAGGTGTTTCTGACGTAAATTGTGGTTGGCTAGTGTTAAACACCACCACAAACATGTTTAAGTATTTTTCTGTTAACGGCGGCTAGTGTTAAATGCCACCTGCTTTTTATCTGTTTAAGTGTTTCTATTTGGCAGCTTAGGTGGTTGGCTAGTGTTAAACGCCACCGCAAACATGTTTGGAGTATTTCTGACGGCAGCTAGATGTGGTTGGCTAATGTTAAACACCACCACAAACAGCGCTAGTGTTCTGACAGCGTAAAATTGTGGTTGGCTAGTGTTAAACTGCGACCACAAAATATGTAGATATTTCTGTTGGCAGAGTGTGTATTTAACTAGATATTAAAAACACCACCACAACATGTTTAGATGTTTTTCTGACGAGTATGGACAGCTAGTGTTAAGCACCACCACAAACATGTTTAGCCGTGTGTACAGCCCAGCGTGGGTATTGGTGTGAGTGATAGAAACACCACCGCAAATGTTTTTAGATGTTCTGACTTAACGTAGAGCATGAGTTTGGCTAGTGTTAAACACCGTCTAAATATGTTTAGATCTTCTGACCCAGCAGCAAATGTGGTGTAGTGTGCCACCACCACAAACATGTTTGCCTGACCCAGCAGTGGGTTGGCTGGTGTTAAACGCCACCGCAAACATGTTTAGGCCCAGCGTGTTAGGTATAAGACATTTAGGTGGGAATGAACAGAACTTTTCACCCAAGATTAATATGATTTGCAATTACGTACCTCGTCAGTAACCTACTACTACTACACTACACAACAAAGGTTTTTCAACGTTGTAGTTCAAGACAAGGCAAGCACACGATATTTTTTCTATTTTCGATGTTTGAAATAGTGAACACAGAGCCTGATGTTTACAATGAATGAAAGCAGAGATTTCGTTAGTGTTGCACAGGCGTTCAGTCTCCTGCCGCTGTTGCGGTCTATTAGATGACTGGCGTTTACAGTAGAGCTGCTTGCCCGGCAACATACTGCACCCATCCATCCTGGCTTTAACACCGTTGCTCACTATGCTCTAACCTGGTGGAGCCGGTCTATTTCGCCACCGAGGTGGGTGTCTAATCTCTATCCCTGTATTTATTCCCGAGGTAAGATTGATCTCTCTGCTCCCCTGACTTACGGTGGAACGATGCCAATCTCTGCTCCACACAGCGGCTATTCCCGAGTGCAGTTGTCTGTCCTCTCAAATCCACAACGACTGTTCTTTGGGTGGGGGACGTGTCTCACTACTCCACATGCGGCTATTTAGCGGGTGGGTTGTCTGGCCAAACACCAGCGACTTGTTCACATGCACACCATTGTGCCCACACGAGTGGATTGTCTCTCTATACACAGTACGACTACGTTGAGCTCCCACGCCAACTAATTCGACGACAGTGCGTTGTGTCACTACTATACACACCACTGCGACTATTCCCCCGGGTAGAGTTGTCTGTCACTCTGCAACTGACTACTTGGGTGAATTGTCTCCTGTCTCCACTTCTCCCCTCTTCAACCCTTCTACGATTGGGGTGTCTGTCTTCCACAACTGACTATTTTTGATCGTTATCTGTCACCTCCCCTCTCCAATAATCGAACTATTCCCCAGATTAGATGATCTGAGTCTCACTGCCATATTGACTACGAGATGGATTGTCTATCCTCTGTAACCTATTCCCCCAGGTGGATTGTCTAATTTTCTCTAACAACAACTACAGATTAGACTCTGTCCTCTGCTCCCCTGTAACTGACTCCCAGGTTGGTGATCTGAATCCTCACCTCTCCTAACAAACTAACTACAGGTCTTGACTACTCTTTCTCTACGCAGTATTCCCCGAGTGGATCCATGTGCCAATCCTCTACCTCTCCCCAGCAACCTACAGTTAAATTATCTATTTCTCTACATATTCCCCGGGTAAGATTGTCTAATCTCTATATACACAACCATTTTTATTCCCCCGTTATTGTCTGTGTCCTCTCTCCACTGTAACTATTCCCCCGGGTAGGTTACGTCTCTATACAACATTCATTTTTCCCCAGTTAGTTGTCTGGCTCTCTCCTGTGGCCCAGGTGTTATTCCCTGCCCAGCCTATTCCCAGATGGATGTCCCTCCTCTCGCGGCCTCCCAGGTGAAAATGATGCAATCTCTCTCCCTAACAACCTATTCCCCCGGGTGTAGAGATTGTCTAATCCTCCTCCCTCTCCCCCGGGTCCTCTTGAGTGGATTCTATCTCTCACCTCCCACTCTCTAGCTCTTCTTTTGGGTGGGTGTGTCCCCCTCATGGCCTAATTCCCCCAATTCTGTGGTGCCCTCGCCACCTCTCCCCTGTAACTGAATCCCCCAGTCTCGTGTGATAGTCCTCCTCCTGCTACACACTACTGACTATTCCCCGGTAAAGGTCTGTCCTCGCCACGTAACTATTCCCGGTGGAACCGACGGCTATTCCCCGAATTACGTTGCTGGCAGACAGAGATGTATTCTCGTCCCATACTGGTCAGGCCAATACCGCATTTATTTGGCTCTCATTAAAATTAGCGACCAATGTAGACACAGCGGCAAGCAGTCTTTTTTCGGAGATAAGTAGATACTATATTGGAATGTGTGCATATAAAAGAAACAATTGGCAAGCATTGTTTCAAATTGGACGAGTCTGTTTGCAATACGCATGCATTAATAAGAACTGCAGCGGTATGTGAGTAACTTTGTGATCATACCTAGCGAGTGAAATTTGTGGGGCAGGTCATCAAAATCAAAAAATTGTATTTGTCAATTGACTGGCACAGGCAACCCTTTAAAGAGTCTTACTAGCGCTTACAAAAGTTAAGAAAATATTTACAAAAAAAAAAGAAAGCGAAAAACATATATAAAGTAACTTGATAAAATAACAATAATGTACCACTGAGACCCTGAGTGATAATGCTTGAATTTAAAAGGGAATTGAGTCGAATGAAATTTATACAGGCCAAAGTGACAATATAGATAATAAACCCAACAAGTAACTTAACGAGTAAAAAAACAAGAAGTGTCAATGAACCGGAGTGGTATTTGATGAATTGTTCAACAGTACTAACTTGAAGTAGAGAAGATGTTAAGAAACCTTTTGGTCATAGGCCTGTAAGCGGCTTTCCCTACCTCTTTTGACTTAGCAAAAACGGTCTAGAACGGTCTTTTGACAACTTTTTGGCTTTTCTGACACCTGAACAGGGCGGCTAGTAGGTTGTACTACCCTCTGTGTCGGAAGGCGAGCAGTTGCCATACCAGTAATACAACCACCAGGCAGTAATAACTTTAACGGTATGTAAATTATTTCATTCTGAGGATGAGACCCTGCTTCCGCATTTAATCTTAAATGACGAACCATATTCTTGTTTGGTGATAATAGATTTTCTATAAACGCTCCACTACGATTGTGTTATGGGGCCTGTTGCCCTTTCTATGGTCCACCATCCTTCTTGTCTTGCTCATCAAGGAGAGGTTGTTGTCCGCAACCAGGTGACCTCGCCACCTAGGCTGTCTCATCGTGTGTGATGACATTTGCGATAGGTGGGTGGCAGGAGACAAAGAGATTGTGCTATCTTTACCGCGGGCGGCCCCATCCGTGCAACAGTGATATTTATTAGTGACGGAGGCGCGAGCCCCGCAGCTGAGCTGTAGTCAATGAACCTTTGATCTATAATTATTCAGGAAAGAAACAGTGTGGAAGTCTTGACCAGGTATTATTAGGTCTGTGTTTGGGGAGGTATGGGGAAGTAGGTGGCGACCGGCCTTTCAAGCACTTCATGAACATAACGTGGCCGCTAAGCGTGGTAATCACAGGCAGGTTGCAAGCACTCTAGCTTCCGCTGGGCACAAAGACTGTGGTAGTAAATTATAGTCAGGAAAGCGGAAATTGGCAGTTCTCGTACGCGTTACTTTCGAGCCACGCGTCCTGTCTGTCGTCTGGCGCCCTAACGGCTTTGTGAATGTTGACTGTTTAAGGTGCTGCTTCGTCCGGCTTTTGCCAGAATCACGCAGTCATCTGGAACAGCTGGTGTAACTTCATGCATGCTTCAGCGCTTGCCGAGAAAACATAAGCATTTGCTCATCTGGAAACTTCGCCTCACTTTGCTTCCCGACGACAAGATATTAATACGTATTGGATTGCACTACATCTGATAGCGGTAAATCTTAATCCTGTAATGGCTTTTCGTCATAAATCCCCACCACAATTTCTTTTTAATTTATCTTAAAAATCTGATTTAAGAAATACAACCATTATTAGTATACTACAACCTTATTTAAGACCAAAAAGCAATGTTTGTTTTCTCATTAATCTTGCAATATAACCAATTTTGACTGTAATCTGTGGAAAACGGAGGACAGTGAAGATTTTCCAGGTATAACTGGAAATCATAAAGAAAAGCTAACTAGTAAACTATAGAAACAATTTACATCACGACTTTGAAAAATATTTCAAAGTATATCACTTGCAGCCTCTCTTGATATGAACATTCACGGCCCCGTGCGAGGAAGTGAATAGAACCGGGTCTGTAATTTACATTTTATTTAAATCCCTCCTCTTTTTGCTTGTAAGCCAATTGAGTTAGTCTGTTGAATTAATTTCATTAGTGGCTGAGTAATACAAATAACAAAACAATTGTCAGAAGAGCTTCTGAGGAAAATTAAAATAGAAGTTGACTTACTATTCCTCCGAATCCAGTTCAGCTTTAGGCAAATACAGAAATATACAGATGTTAGAGAACTTATCCCCAAATGTTGTTATCTTAAATACACTGAGTATTTGTCATGTTTAATACAATGTTGTATTATTTAATTTAGTCACAATGGACCCCAAGCAAGATTGAATGGACTACTCTAAACATGGAACGTAAAGCTGACTAGCTCGAACATACCTGTCTTTACCCAATATTTTTTTAACAATCGGTTTTGTTTTTCATTGGCGTGTGACAAATTTAGTGTATTGCATCAATTTTCAGTACTTAGTAGTAGACATTGCAGATAATGCAATGATATGGTCTCCATGTCCACCTTCATGGCTTCTGTGTTTGCAGGCCAAAAATACCCAGATTATATCATGACCTGTAAGCATGGGAGGATTAATAGAGAAATTGGGCTCATTCATTTTTGTCAGTTGTCTAGACATAGTCAGGTTACAAATAGGTTGTGCTAATGCTGTTTTTCACAATGTCTTTAGATCGAACATCTCAGCAGCAGAGCTTCGCTCCCAAGAAATACAGCTGTGACTGTCATTACCGAGAAGCGCACCTGGCGGAGTGCGGGGGCCCAGATATTAGCCAAACTTGTACTCACAATGGCTTTAAACAATATACAAACAGTGGTCTTTTGCCTCTAGACAGCTCTGTCTACCTCCCGTACAACTTTCTCCCTAAACATGACCTAAACGCCTTTTGTCCAAACAACATTGTAAACTCAGCAAAAAGAAAGCGTCCTGCTCACTTGTCAACCTAAACATTTTTCAGCTGACTAAAGCCTGTTAAACATGAACCGTTCTGGACATGAACTGAGACCAAGTTCCCACGAAATGGAATGTCTGTTCCTGAACAAAAGAAGTCAAAAGTAACAGTCAGTACTCTGGTGTGGCCACCCGCTGCATTAAGTACTGCTCCCTCATCTCCTCATGGACTGCTGGAATTGCCGAGATCTGCTGAATGTATCCACTCTTCCACCAAGGCACCTGTTCCCAGATATTTCTGGAATGGCCCTCAGCCTCGATCCAACTGGTCCCAGGGCGTGCTCAATGGGTTTGAGATCAGTGAGCTTTTTAAAGCCACATAGCAGAAACACTTTATTCCTGTCTCTTGCAGAAATCAGCTGCAAACGGTATGGCTGATAGCATTTGACCAAGCCTAGAAAGGTTTCGACGATGGCTCTTCCTGAAGCGCACGAAGACGTTGGTGCCTGCAGTGACAGCAAGCTCAGTCGATGATGCCTCCTCCAAATCAGTCCCTCGAGAACAGGCGATTAACATCATTCAAGTCGGCGATAAGCATCCCTCACCCTGTTGAGACAAACTCCCGCTGAGCAACACTGCCAGTCCTGTCTCAGTCAGCGACGTGTACCCATAGGCAACGTTGTTGCCCGATGGCATAGTGGCGCCTGCCTTACAACAGGCCTGCAAGCCTTCAGTCCAGCCTCTCTCAACCTATTGCCCGAATAATCTGAGTAGAAATTGTCTTAAAAACTCTGGCTGACTGGAGTTACTCACCTGCTGCCTGTCGCGGGGGTGTCTTGAGAGTGTGATACCCGACTCTGTGCGGGTGTTATTACATGTGGTCTGCCCGGGATGATCAGCTGGTGTCCTTGGCTTGTCGCCTATGCGGGGCGTTACTGTACATCTGCCGTCCTCATGCCTAAGCACGGCCTAAGGCACATTCCCAGTTGAGCAGGGACCTAGGCATCTTTCTTTGCTGTTTTGGGTCGTGTCATAAGTTTTCAGGACTATGACCTTATTGCCGTCTGTAGAGCTGTTGCGACCACAGGTGCCATGTTCGACATAGTTCATTGAACAACGATATGACAATGAAGTCACAATGAGGTTATTTGGACATAATCTTGAAAACGAAGTGCTAACAAGCGAGACTGTTCTCTTAACAGCACTTTTTGTCTCTAACCACGTCTGTTTTGCCTACTGCAAACAGCTTTTGTGCAAAACTTCTCGTTCTCTAAACAATTTTCTGCTTTTTAAAGAGACAGCCGCTAATACAAACCCGCTCTCTGTCTGCTACTTTCAGTCTTTTAGTGCTTCTGTTTCTACCCTCGCTCTCAGCGCAGCATGCAGCTGCACCTTTTGGCCGTGCCTTCGAAAATATTCTGGACTTGTACACATTTTGTTGTGTTGCAGCTAAAGTGGGAATGATTACGCACTGCCTCATAACTATTTAGTTATTTTTAGCAAATTTATTGAAAAGGAAATCTGTAATTTACATAACCCGAATGTAGAAGCGTTAGCTGAGTCGTGCTGTATGTCTATCAGCTTTTCACATCTGGACAGGGAGATTTTGTCCCATTCTTGCTCTACTTGAATTTTTCTCCAAACTCTTAAGTTAGGTGGGAGTGAACTTTCATGAGCGAAGCAGCAGAAGGAGTGATGGGGCTGTGCTGCTCTCCAGACGTATTGCTTGCATCCAGGACAAGTTTGTTTTGTCTCATCGAACCGCCGACGCTTGCCACCAAGCGAACAGCTCTCAGGAGTGGCATCCATCTGGCCGCTCTCCCATAAATCAGTGAGATTACTGTTTGTCCCTTCTTGCATTCTCCCATCTCGAACTCTGTTGTTCGTAGAGTGTTGTCATGACTTGACTTTCATTAATCTGATGATTTAATCCACTAATTAATGCGATTTGATTTTTTAATCATGTAACAGTAACTCATTAAATTTGGGGCAACGAAGAAAATTGTAAATGTCATTCAAAATTGAAGACAGATGATCTATTGTTCAATACAAGGAAATAACAAACTGGCATGCTGCAAGCGGACATGAAACTGAACTACTCTCATTACATAGGGATTAATAACCTCAACCAATTTCTAAAGATAGTGACATCCAGTGGAAGCGTGCTGCTGCAACCGTCCGCATCATGAAGCCCATTGAAAAAAAAATCTGAAATAGTCTGCCTACATAAGTTGCCTTTCACGAACATATTCAAACGAATTTAGAAACTTCAGTGTTTTCTACTCCAAACAATAATATGCATATCTCTTCTGAGGATAACGAAGCAGTTAATTTGGGCATGCTTTTTCATCAAAATTCCAAATGCCCCTTTCTAGAGGATTTTAAGCCATTTTGCACAACAGGCAAACAGGGTCGTGTCCATTTGGAGACGATGCGACCAAACAACTTCCCGACTGATGTCTGAGTTCAATATATCCACATGAGATTTTGTGCCGTCTGTTTTTTGAAGTGCGCAGTCCCTCTAAGCACCATCGCAACATGACTCTGCCACCCCGTGCTTTGGCTTTTCCGGCTTTTCTCAAGCGTAGCGATGGTCATTCTATTTTGTTTCAAATTTCTCAAAAATGCGATCTTGCAAGCCGTGGTCTAGCTTTGGTATAAGATTTTGATTTTGAGGCAGTGGCTTCTTCTGTAACGGCATATAACTCGATTTTACTGTGGATCTCAGTGCCTTGCTTGAAAAGTGTCCGGCCCCATGACCTTTTCAGGCTTCAGGCATAAAGATATAAAACTGTATTTTTGTGAAAATGGTTTTTACAATCATGAAGTGGAACAGCATTTATGGATATTTCAAACTTTAAAAAAAAACTGAAAAACGGAAGTGCAAAAATTACACCAACCTCCAGCGCAGACAGAGGTCACTTTTGCTGCTGTTCGCAAGTTGATTTCGCTTTGCACCAAGTACGTCGTCTGAACAGAGCGCATCTCCTCTGTTTTGCTATGGTGTTTAAGCTAATAACTTATTATGTATTTTTTGCAAGTGTAAATTTTTTCATCCTGTAATGGATATACGTCTTCTCAAATAGTGAGCCAACTCTCCACCACTGACGGCTAGTTTTCTCATGTAACGAGACATCAAGTAGATGTTTGGAACATCAATTCTCAATCTCGATGTCGAGTCGCAAAACAAATAATTTGTAAAAAATTAAAAAACAGTAAACTGTGATGATCATATAGTCCTGAACCACTGGAATATGATACAGTGAAATAATCTGTCTGAAACAATTTTTGTAAAATAACTTGTCATGCACAAGTAGATGTCTAACTGACTGCCAAAACTATAGTTTGTTGCAAAAAATATTGAAATATTTGAAAAATGAAGTTTTGTGACTCCAACCTGTTTGAAAACTTCTGACTCAATAGTACATAAACAGAATACGCATAATTTCCTAAGAACCATAATGACAAAATATATTTTGAGTCTAACTGAAAGAACAGAAAAATACACACAAAAAATGTAAGACCAGGTGAAAGGTGTCAAAAAGCCCCACCCACTTCGCAATAGTGAAATTTGTCAGCCATTTACCAAACTCATCTGACCCATTGTGAACCTGCGGTGTATTGACAGAAACTCACAGTCACCTCCCCAGGTCCTCGCTAATCAGTTTAAACTCAATTTGGTGAGGATGTTAGTTCCATATTTTTTCCTTATCCCAATTATAAAGACCACTGTGTCTGGAAAACTTCTGAGAAAGAAGTTTTATACCCTTCCCAGATACAATGTAAATAGTCAGGTAATGATAGTTTAGTTATTCATTGTCTTATAACTAAGTAGGCGCGGTGCAAGAACCTTTTGGTTCTAGAAATAGCTCGGCTCCATGTGATAGCAGATCAACTGGGTGACAAGATCTTTGACAATTTTAGGGGCTTCCTCTGACACTGCACGCTCTAGTCTATAGGTCCTATCAGAAACTTAGCAGTGAGGAATATAGCCCATTGCACCGCCACCTCCACACCAAAACGAGGAATGTGATTCTAACCAATGTCAGGATACTTTTTCGATGGTGCAGCTCTGTACTTTTATCTCTTCAGTCTCTAAGAAATTAACAAATATTTTATGTGTCCTCTTCACAATGTCTTGTGTGTTTAGACCATGATAATTTGTTGATGATGTGGACACCAAGGAACACGACTCTCAGGCCTTAACCACTTCAGTCACGTCAATGTTTTTTATTAATATGACTGATCAGTAGGTAGGTATTTTGCGTTGATAACCCAGACAGAGCGTCCAGCTGGGCCCAATTATGCGCGTATAGTGCTCAATCGCGACGTGACTACGGTAGGTGAAGCCCCGCTGGTGCGGTGCCTGAGTCTGCTGCGGCCCAGAGCGGGCGAATATTCAGCAGCTTCCTTTCATGTAGTCCATGATCAGCTGTCTTGCTCACGTGAAGGAAATGGTCACAACCACGCTGCAGGCTGATCAGGCTGTCGGCAAATGTGATGGTGTTGGAGTTGTGCTTGGCCTGCTATCATCGTGAACAGGAATACAGCAGCTTACACCCCTGGTTGGTGTTGAGGATCAATGTGGCAGGAAAATGTGCTGCTACCGCCTGGGCTGACGCTCAGGAGTCAAGACCATGCCCACGGCAGGAGTGTTTGAGTCAGGTCCTTAGCAGGATGGCTTTATGGGCTCTATGGTGTTGAGCGCTGAGGATTTAGTCAATGAACATTCACAGCAGATGAAATAGCGATGAGCAAGCTCATCCTGTAAGTGGTATGCGAGGTAAGTGGAGTCTAGGGATTTTGGTAAATGATGGTGATGATGTGGCGGGCTGAAAACTCAAAGCGCTTTCATGAGCTACCCGATGTGTATGTTACAGAGATGGTAATCATTTAGACAGGTATTTTCTTGGGCAAGTGCGACGAAACGTGTAGTACCATCTCAGGGAAATGTCAGTGAGACATTAGCCAGTTGATCTGCGCATGCTGACTACACGTCCTGGTAATCCCGTCTTGCCCGGCTGTGTGAGAGCTGCGTGCAGAGTGATCAGTGCCAGATCTGTGCTCTCATGCATGCTCAATTGTCTCAAAGTAATGTATAACATGCATTTAGTCTGTAGGCTCGTGTCACTAGGCGGCTGTAATCACTGGTCAGCACGTGCTGGAGTGCACAGCTCGTCAGTAATAATACACACATCCGATGAATATGTCAGGGCGGTGTTGTAGGATTCAGTGCTATTCTGTATTGGCAGCTTTGCCTGTGATGTGAAACATAAGCAGGGTTTCTTACTCAAGCGTCAGTTCGCTCCTTATGCTGGCTCTAGGTGTGGTGTTGCCTGTAATCCGCTAGCTTCTGGTGCGAAATATGCGTGCGTTTACTAATGAGGGCGGCGTCGTCAATGCTCTTATTGATGTTGGCGTGACTGGTGGTATACTCGCAATGCCATTAGTTGAATCTATATGTTAACAACGATCACAACTGGCGGCATCAGGTATCGTGGCAGGCCAGCCTAGTGGTAGAAAGCGTGAACTAGTAACGGAAAGTTGCGCAGTTGCCCGATCACAAAGCCCCTGAACAGGCAGTGCTACAGGCGTCATTGAAATGAAATTTGTTTTGCCTGGGCCAAATAAGGTAAAATTTAAAAATCTGACCACTTCGTATTGGCGAGTCACTGGTGCTTCCTGATTTAGTTTTTAACTGTTAGCGAAATCAGTTCTAATTATGCTCAGATTTGCCAAATGAAAACTGTATGCTATACTAATTATTGATGATGATACGTAATTTTCATCTGGTTGCGCATGTATTTTATGCTGGTAAATGGAAAGCGGTTCCAGCTTTCCTGCATTAAGTCCCGGCCACTTGGGCGCCTTCTGGATGGCATTTCTTAGCAAGACCTAATACGCTTGCCGTTGGCCAATACAGGAGTGTGTGGACTACTCGCCGTAACAAATTCATAAAAGTTGATCATTATATTATTTCCTTCTTTCTTCCGCGAATGATGGGGATTTGAGGCCTGGTCTCCAGGAAACGTACTCCTTCACATCTGACTTATTAATTAAAGAAAGATCTTTGTCCCTCTGTTCTGATGTCCAAGCTCTTTTACGTCATAAGAAGACGGTAGCAGCAACATTAGTTATCCAGCTAGTGTTTTGGTCATGCGTGTCGTGGACAGGAGGATAGTACACACCATAGACGGTCAGCATGATGTTATACTCACCACCTGAGAATTACGATCTGTTTTAAAAACTAGACACTGAGTATGTTGCTATCCTCTCTGTGTGGCCAAAAACGAGGCCTCCCCACTCCACTATTCTGGATTAGGCCCCACCCGCGTGGGAGCGCCTTGAATTTCTCAGGAGAAGGAAATAGACTGGCGAGTTTCAGAAGAAGTTCTTTGTTTCTGGCTATGAGCCTGTAATCGAATCCACAGGCGATGCTCAGTCAATGTATAAAGTTTTATTGGGTTTTGCAAGTATTGACAATTTTAGTATATCAGATAACAGTTTTCAGCTGTGCTAACATGTTAACAAAGAAACTTTCTGAAAAATGATCAATTAGCCTTATAAAATGATAAATAGTTAGCTAGCGATGCCGATGAGACACAGGAGTGATGGTTACTGATATCAATAGGCACAGCTGTCACATATGTGTAGCTGGTATATAAAAACAAATCTGCCCGATTCAACTGCAATAGTCGACAACATTAATATGTCTGTGCTATTTCTGATCAATTTATGTTAATTGAGTATAGGTTGACGAACATGATTTTCAACGACGATGCGTCAAAAACGGTATAATGTTCAATTTGGTTTAAATAGTGCGAAACAGTGATGGAGAGAAAGAGACAATATGTGCCCTATAAAAAGGACGTTTAAAGTTCCTTTAGTAGAAACATGAAATTTATATAACTGAGTAGTTCCTTTAACATGAGTCGTCAATATTCCCAGTAAAAAAGAAACAAGCGGGACTAGGTACAGTACGCGGAAGGCAGATGAGTTTGAGTGCTTTCTATTTATTAATCAATCAAAAGGAGTAAACAGAAGAGTGGTCAAATTGTGTTCGAAATCAGGAGAATACAAATGACAGGCGGAAGCGAAGGTCAGGGCAGGCAGATGGGTCTGAGTCGAAAACAGGCAGGGTCAAATCGGGGACAAAGAATTAAACAGATACAGAAATGCGCTGGTTGGCTATTTACCTTTGTGCTAGGCAAGACAGTTCTGCTGGCGGCAGGTTAACTACTTTTTATATTTCAGAGGCAAGAACGGCAGACACTATAATCAGCTGAGACTGCAACCTTCGATCAACACTCTAACCACTAGGCTAACCCGCAACAAAACGCTAAGACGAACGAGCACAGAGAGACAGGAGAACGCGGGATAAAGCAAATGGCGACACACAGAGGAGGACAGGACAGGAAAAATGGTGTGACACCCAGTGTAAATTTTTAGGTTGTAGTTATTATTTTTTGTTTTTATTTCTACTTTATACCATTTATTTATATTTCATATATATTTTTTTGACTATTATATTTTTCAGCGTAATTTAAACTGGAGGACAAATGCATTAATCGACTTTTTTTTATTAAAAATAACTAAAAATTATATATATAAATATTTTGTAATGTGACTTGTTGCGTAATACTGGTGAACACTTTTATTTTAACTTGGCTATATTGCATGTGGGCTTTTTAATGGGTGTTTCAAAGGTGATTCTTAAGGTAGTCAAACTTATGACTATACTAGCAAAATCTGAAAAGCGTTAGATTCATTCGACGTCCATTAGATATTTTTTAGATTAACAAATAGGTCTGTTTGATGTAGGTAACTACCACCAATTACTATAACAGATATCAGGTCGTAACTCTGATCAACTATTAATAAATAGCGAGTCATTTTTGGTAAATTGGTTTATGAAAATATGTTATAGCGTTACAGTATCTAGTGAACACATGGAGTATATCGAAGTTGAAGCGCGAGCGAACCTTATTTGAGTAGTCAAGACATTCATGGAAGACATGAGCTGACTACGAAGGAACCCTTTTTCAAGTTCAGCGCAAATACAAGTGAATTCAGAAATTTACAGCGGAGTAGCCAAATATACAAACCATATACCTTGACTGTGCAATGCTGCGCCGCCCGATCAGACTGCTCTATCAAATATAGACTTAACTATAATAAACACTTTATAGATCCAAATCGAGGAGCTACGAAAAACAAAGCGTTTATTCCTGTTCGGTATTTTTTAGCGAGTGGCATCCATGGTCTAAATATTCCTAGTACATTACGCAACGCCTTAAATGATGTATTACGTAACATTCTGGCAAATTGAACCATAAAAAAATCAAGCGGCGCTGGCATATACACTTGTCTCTCGTGCAATAACGCAAACTACAACGAACCTGGAGTATTTTGAAATATGGTTTAAACTTATTGATTTTAAAGGCGTGTGTATAGTTGAATACATTGGAATTTAGCGACAGTCGATTGGTGACAAGGCAAGTTTAATGCAACGCAACCTACCTTGGCTACTGCATTGTCGTAACAGAACGGAGCTTCTAAATTGGCAAATTAATTAAGCGTTGGACAGATTAACAAGATTCTGCAAGATTGAATCCCTAATTGGCAAACAAAAATCTCTTCGTTCTGTCTAAAAATTTTTAACGCGTCATTGAAAAGAAGTGTGTTCTGCTGACTGCCTTAAATAAGATTAAATAAAGTGTAAGAAAAAAATCTGCCCAAAAACTCCGCGTTTTCAGTATTATGAACATGAATCGGCCTGAGCCATTCCGGTCGATTCGACCTGAGAAAGGCACCGTTCGTAACAGGTAGCAACCTAAGTATTGCTGTTGTGTACAACTTCACTTTTTGGTATGTCATGTGTGTAAAATTCTGGCCAATGCAATGGCAAACATGTAATACTGCTTGCGCATAACGATTAACACGACTACATATGCAGGTTAAAAAATGTATACTTGTGTATTGATTTTTAAGAAAGGTATTGATGTTTAATGGTTAGGTAATGATTGTGCTTTTCCGCAAAATTACTTTTGGTACCGTTTGAAAGTGATGATGGGCACGCGTGATATTTGCAACGCCGTAGTTAACCTGAAGTATTATCGTAACCATGTGAAAGATTGATATTTTTATAAGATGCGTTAATGCCCAACTCCTTGCAGCACCACAAAATCCCTTTGTGCTGCACGTTCAGCGTAACCGTGGTCAGCCTGCCACACAGTCTCCTCAAGTACAATGTATCGACCATGTCGACGTCAAAAATACATTTAATCGGCCTAGTTCGTCGGCCATGCGGGCTGGCGTCTAAATGGGCGGCCTCGGACCTTTTCCCAAGTGACCCTGAACTGAGTAAATTTTCTTACTTGTTCAGCAATTTCTGCTTATCTGGTGGAGCTACAACAGTCCGCGATAAATGAAACTCCCGGGAGGTGTCGGCATTGCCCGACCATCAGGCAAGGTGCAGTGAGTCTTCCCCGCGCTGAGCACCGCCTAGATGGTGACCAAGCCGAGGAGGAGATTGCTATCGCGCCTGTCGCCGCATGGACTCCCTTCTCTGGTAGCATTTCATGCAGGTAGCCAGGTCATTTCTGAGGCACTGTATATTAAAAATCCAGAGTCTTAATCTCGAATTTTATGCGTCTGTTGGTATTGTGCTATTTACATAGTGGAGTAAACAACACAACATGTCCCTCTTTTATAGCTATCTTTCAGGAACATTAGAATGAGCAGCCCGTCTTATGAGATTCTGGAATCATTGAGATGATGAAAATAGAGGCTTTACTATTGAGGTTTTCTAAAGTTTTTTTTTAATTTTTTTTGTAATGCCTTTAGTATAACAAAAAATAATTCATAAATCTGTTCTTTTCTTTTTCTTATTTTATTTTATTTTACTAAAATGATATTTTACACACAGACTATTTTTCTGGTCTTGAAATATAACTTTCTTTTTGATCAAGCGAACTAAAATAGTATTGATTATTGGCTGAACAAATACATTATGGCAATCCCAGCAATTAAAACGGTGTGTGGCTTTAGCAGTATTGAAGTATAATGACAGTTTTGTTTTGTGACTATATTTTAAACATGTGCTAGCATTTTGTTGAGAGGGACGAAATGTGTATTATTGTTGGAAAAAGTTTTCTTTTATTACTAAATTCCTGGTATGGTGTCTATTTCTTATTTAATGTATTATTCTTCTGTGTTGTATTTTGTTTTTACTGTTGAAATTGCAATATCTCCGTTTACAGACAAAAATGAAGTTCTTGTTTATTAAAAATCTTAAGTTTAAGAAAAATTAATGCTTGTCAAAATGATCTGTGCTATTATTATGAGTGGATTTGAATTAATGCTAATAATATCCTTATGTATGGGTATTTAAGTATTTGTTGAATAAATTTGTGTAGTTTTCACATGGATCTCTCCAATTTCTGTATTCCTGCTCAAATATATTAAATATGTTTGAATTTGATGTTACATCTCACCAGTGCAAATATAAACAGTATACATATTCTTTCAGACTCTTAAACTCATTCTACCTGTTAAAAAATATTTGTTTTGTATGGCAAGCCCTAACTTCCTGTCTTATTACTTGTTTTGTGTAATGCTGATTTGTTACATGATTACTGTCTCTATATTTTCTAGCCAGAATACTGTATCCTCTGATTATATTTTATTTTTTCTCATATATTTTTAACTAACTTGTTGTTTCTGGGGCAGTTGATACCATTTGGGCTTATTGTAAGCGCATTCATATTTTGAAAATATTTAACTGCCTTTTCAATGCCAAATTGAAAGCAACTGCAGAGTTACGAAACCACTGGGCTAACAAATTCATTGTTCTGTAAGCGCTTACTATGATTTAGACTATAAAGTTTTATATGCCATAAACATGAATAAGAGGCATTATATTCTCACTAGTTATTTCTATGCTTTCTTTACTCTTTGACTCAAAGTAATTTGCCACAATTGCTTGTGGTGAAGCATTTTTGTACTTTATTTAAAAAGTTAACTGCGCGGTATGAAAATATAATATTTGTCAATCTCCCTACCAGTTCTTTGGTGCGTAACCCTGCTTCAATTAAATCTAAACTCAATTGGTATATATATAAAACATTATTTAATACTGATCTAACCAATTTTTCAAGATATGTGATAATGGTAGCAAAAGTAATGACTAGTTTCTGCCAGAAGAAAAAAAGCGCCAAGTTATGTGTTGCAAGTCTGTCGTTCATGGCTAAATTTTAAACATTCCTTCACTCCTTTGCGACCCTTGCTACTGTGGCAAAACAAATTGTAGAACTCTGTTCCCCATAGTGCACCACTTTGACCATAAATTCTGAATCAAGAAATGCATTCAGAAACGACAAACAGATAAGCGACATAAGCGGCAAACCCCAAAAAAAAACAAAAGGCGTAGTGCCTTCAAGTATTCATACCCCTTATTTGATGCATACCCCCATTTCACATTCAATTTGTTACAGCCTGAATTCAACATGGAATTCTTGATTTTTTTCACCCATCTGCTCCCACATCTTTCTCACCATTTATTTGGAAATGAAATATCTCATTTACATAAGTATTCACGAGTACACTTTGGCAACAATTTAGCTGAGTCTTTATAGGTAAGTCTCCACAGATTGTGCAACATTTTATGTGACTCTGTCAAATTGATTGATGATTATTGCTAGACCTTTCATTTTCGAGTCTTGCCATAGATTTTCAAGTAAAGATTTAAGTCAAAAAAATTTCACTAATCTTATTAAACAACTCAGAATTTGGCCTTCTGTTTTAGTTCATTTTCACCTTTATTTAACCAGGTGACTGACAGTTAGTAGTTCTCATTGCAACTCTCGACTACAACAACATCAACACAATAGCTTTAAGACAAAAACTGCCCATCGAATAAATAAGCGTACAATCAATAACACAATGAAAAATCATGTACAGTGATGTGCAAAAACAAGATTAGGAGTAAGGTCGGCCATAATGAAATAATTACAATTTATCGTAGTGATAGATGTGCAGTAAGACATAGCAAGTGCAAAATAAGTAGTTAAATGTAGATAGATTAATAGATGTACAGAAATACAGTGATCAGTAAGCTTCTCTGACAGCTGATGCCAAATTAGTGAGAAAATGTAAGTGTCAACTTCAGTGATTTTGCAATTTGTTCCAGTCATTACAGCAAGACCGAGTGAATACCTGCTGGAGTACTGAGTGGAGTGTTATAGTGACCAGTCTGAATAAGGCGAAACCCGCCTAGCAAAGACTTATAGATGAGGAGCCAGCCAACGGAGCATACAGAGTCACGAGTGGTGGAGTATTATATAGGCTTTTGGTGACAAAGCGGATGGCACTGTGATAATCTACATCCAATTTGCTGAGTAGAAGTGTTTAGTATAAATGACATCTCCGAAGTCAAGGATAAGGTAGAGATTGTCCGGTTTTTACAAATTATATTGTAGCGTATTGAAGAACATGTGGAAGCAGATTCTAGTTGGTACAGGTGGAGATAGCAATGTGAGTCTGGAAGGAGGATTTGTAACCGAACACCTAAGTATTTCAACATATTCTAAGTCGAACCGTCCGAGGTAGTGATGCTGGTCCCGGCGGCAATGCAGGCAACAGCGAAGCATGCATTTAGTTTTGCCATCGTTGGAAACAGTTGGAGACCCGCGAAGAAGTGACCTTATGGCGTTAACCGTTTCGATGGCAGTGTCAGAGAGGGCCAGACAATATACAGAATGGTGGTAAAGTCTCGCGAAGATTATTGGATCAGAGAATCACCAGCAGCAGAGCGTTTCCATCTGACTATATGCAGAAATGTCGGCCCGAAGAACAACCGCGAACACCCATAAGTGCCAGAGAGCCAGGCAATATCGGTGACACACTGAATTATCTGAAGTAGTTGAGTGAGCAGGCGAACGATCTAACGAAAGCGATAAGTCTGCCAATATAAAATGCTGATGATGGCTGCTTGAGTCGAAAAGCGCAGGTCAATGAATACCGCTGCAATACTGTCTTTATCAATAGCGGCCTGTGTATCGTGTAGGACCTTGAGTGTGGCTTAAGGATACACCATGACCCTTTAAAGCTTAAAATTACTGCTCGAGAGAAAATTGATGAGATGCTGTGATGTTGTGCCCAGTTTAAACTTTAGAAAGCAGGATGGATATAGGTCTGTAACAATTTGGAGCCTAGAGTGTCTCCCCCTTTGAGAGGGTTGGCGCGGCAGCTTCAATCTTTTGAGGATCTCAGATGATACAAAAGAGAGGATGAACAGGCTTCATAATAAAGATGCAACATTTCGGCACATAGACAGAAGAGAGAGTTCCAAAACCAGCCTTGTGTGTCACTAAGCAGAAAAGATAATTAAATCTCCAATTGCCTAATTGGATGGCTCGAAAAAAACCAGAGATTTTTAGAAAGGCGCGTAAATCTTTGTACAGTGTATTACTCTGTCTCCAATAAAACATATTTTGTGAGTCCACCTGAGGAGCTAATGCAGCGACTCAAGACACTTCAGCATAAATTGTTAATTGAATTTCAAAAATTTGTCTAAGGTGTCCGATGGGGTTACTCAGAAACTTTATTTATAGACGGGAGCGTCTAGATGCTATTTCTGTATGGACCCTAGCTTCATTTTTAATTAAAACGATATCATAAAATGAAGAGGCATTCTGAGCATAATCGTCTAAAATATAATTGTACGCGGGTATTCACTGGAACTAAGGAGCCTGAACCATGCTGAAGCATTCCTCAGATGAAGCGCATGTCTAGAATGTCGTGTACACTGTACGATTGCAACTTCACTTTCTAAAGGCCTGAACCATAAAAAAAAAGTGAAAACAGCCGCGAGACCATATTTATAATCACCAATTTCACGTCGTACTATATCACATTTTGGGCAGGTGAAAGCTGCAAGTGCGTAAACCCGATTCGCTCGGAAAGCGTGCGTTTCCACTCTTCCAAAGTCAATGGCGGCGGGCGCTGGCACAGGCGCGCATGTGTCTTTATGCACTGTGTGTGTGACAACTTGCCGTGTGTTTACATTTCATGAAACCGTGTTCTTGTGCTGATGTTACTCAGAAGGCCGATATTTTTAAGCTTCAGCATATCAGCGGTCCTTTCTGTGGCTTGAGCCATGGCCTGTGCGGCAGAAAAATACTGCAGCACAACAGCACACTACAATTGACCGGGGCAACTCGGGCAAACATTGATAAACTGACTGATTGGGATGATGGCATCCTATCAATTTTTGAAAGTCACTGAAGGCTCTTCAGTGTCTTACTTGTAATGTGTGCCTCTGAGCCCATTGCATGGCTGTTTATCCGCCTGAGTCGGCTAGCGGAATTGTGGCCGTGGCTGGCGAATCCATAGACGAGTGTCCATAAACTTTGTATACAATTGCATTCGAGAAAATTCGGAACCCACTGGTAATGTTCACAATACTCCATAATGATAAAAGCAAGGAACTATAAATACATTATTCTGAAATTATTCATACGCAGTATAAATGGGCTCAAGTGCATCCTGTTTCCATTGATCATGCGAGATGTTTCACCACAACCCGGTGGAGTCCACCTGTGAGCAAATGCGCACACCTAAGCTCTATAAGGCCACAGTGGCCAGCCACTCCTCAAAAGACATTCGCAATCTCGCACATAGACTCGAGACCATGAGGCTAGGTGAAGCGGTTTGACCCTGGAGTGCCAAGCGACACCTTTGGAGAAGCAAACACGACTCTCTACGGTGAAACATGGTTGTGTCAGCATCATGCTGTGGGGAATTTTCAGCGGCAGGGACAGAGGACTCGTCAGGAGGGCGAAACGATGAGCCAAGCGCGAGTACAGATTTACTTTGGTAAAAAATGTCCGAGTGCTCAAGTTACCTCGTTCAGCTAGGTTGACTAGGTTGAAGAAATTAAGCCGCACAACAGTAAAGCACATAGCAAGACTTCGAGACGAAATCTCCTAAATCTGTGGCCAACCAGAAAACTGGACTTGAACTCAATCCTACTTCTGGAGAGTCCTGAAATTGCAGTGAGACAACTCCCCGGCACGGAAGGAGGATCTGCAGAGAAATTGTGCCAGAGAAGCTAAATGTCATACCCAGAACTCAAGGTCGTTGCCAAGGTAACCAACCAATGCTATTGTGCAAATGGTGCGAGTACCCATGTAGGTGTGATATTTCAGTTTAATGTAATAATATTGGAAAAGAAAATCGAAGTCTCGAGGCTGCCTGCACGGTATGTACGTGGCCCAGACTATTTTCTTACTCGAATATCATATTGTCCTGGCTAAGGTGTGTGTAAATTTGAAGGCTTTAAAAAAAAATGTATTTATAAATGCGAAATAACTCCCGGAACAACGAGTGCATTCATCTATGAGATAACTAGTTAGGACAACCACATATCACAAGTATAGAAAATTACATGTTTCCTCAATTAGGGCTATCGTAGGTCAGCTCTAGAAAAGGAGTCAAGTGCGCAGTTCTGTTTACATTTTGAAAGTGAAAATTTAGAGGTGGCGAACGAGTGAACCGTGTTAGTGTAGAGGTTTGGCATAGCCTGAAGACAGGAAAACAATTCCTCTTGCTGCTCAGTAGGTAAGCGCAATCTTGCCAGTGGATGCAAGCACGACTGGGAGCCAGTGGTGCGTAGGGGGCGTGCGAAAGGAAATTGGCACCAGGCGGCACCACGCGATTCTGGGTATTTGCAGGGTTTGATGACACAAGTGGCCAATAGCAGTGAATTACGAAGAATCAAGGTGAGTGAGGAACATGTGCCTGGATTAGGACCTACGCACTGTGAATAAAATAGCGCTGTTTATGGTCTCCTAATAGTGTGTTGTGTGTGTTTTATCGCTATTTAATGAATACCTGACATTTCTGCGGTGTGTATGTCTGCCTCTAAAATACATTAACCACTAGAGGCTAATCATTGGATAACAAAATAATTTAAAACTATCACGAGTGCATATAGCGGAATAATTTTATTTTTTGTCTTATGTTTCATTTCGTGGCTGGTGATGTGCAAAAACACAGCTAGCGAGAGACACGCTGCATTGTGCAAAGTAGGCAATAATCCCCCGGTAAAACGAGGGTGGCGGTGCGCAGCTGGTGCACGAAAATAGGGAAGTCTCAGACTGCTTGCCTGAGGCAAATTTCATGACAAGCTGAACCCACACTATTACAAGAGGACTATATTTTTCATGGCTATTCATTGCTACCGCAAACGATGCTGGCACTAGACGCGCTCGAGCTGTATCGTATAGCGTGAGAAAACACTGTGCCAGAAGGCGGCAGTCCCGGTCTGGACAAGGTAGGTAAACTAAATCGTTGCTACCAATTTCCTACCAGCATGTTAAATATATGGAACAGAGGAAAACAAAAATCTTGACCACCTCCGCACACGAGATGTGTGAAAGCTCTCCCTTGCCCTCCATTTGGCAAATCTGACCGCTAACTCCTCCTGATTCCTGCTCTGAAGCAAACTAAAGCAGGCTTCCCGTAAAGTCAATAAAGAAGTGGTCAGTGACAGCGTTCAAACTACAGGACTGTTTGTTGCTGCTTCTGGATTTCCAAAATTGGCATTGAAGTACACCACACTGAAGCTAAATCAATAAGTGCATCAGTGACTGTATACCCCCAACCAGAAAGCCATGGATTACAGGCAACATCCTCACCCTGAAAAAGTAGAGCTGCAGCTTTTCAAAAAGAAGCGGGCTCCAACCTGGAAACTTACAAGATATATCCCAGCCAGAATAATACAACCAGGAATATCTTCGAGAGCAGACATATGCAATGGAAAGGAGGATATGATGGATTTCATATTATCTAATGCAATGGATAGATCTAGGAGAGATGAACAGAGGAGGAAGAGTCAACGGCAGCATTCGTGATTAAAAGATAAACTGTATTAGTGGCAGCGTCTGCTGGCAGACATCGTTCAAGAGAAGAAATGGAGAGATCAAATTTTTTTTACCCTCCAATTTTTGAAGAAGAAATGGATACAGGTCTATAGTTTTGATGTCAGATGGTCAAGTGTTAGTTTCTTGAGGAGAGGCGACTCGGGCCATTTTGAAAGTCAGAGGGCGCCGAGTGGTCAGGCATGAGTTGATGAGTGAGGATTGGAGAATTGGAGAAGGTCTCAGGGTGTAATCTGGAAAGGAGAATGAGATCAGTGGAAGCAGGCGAAGCTCGAGCGCGGCCAAGGCAGCGAGTCATTTTGGATGGAAAATAGCTTCATAACTGCCTGTTCTCAATCTGAAGGTAGATCCGCGCGCCAGGCCCCTGGCCCCTAGCGAGAGCTGCTGAGACCATATGATATCTGCTGACGACTCTCTATTTCATGTCTGTCGAGCGCTCGATGTCTGGCGCTGCGCTGTCCCAGTAACGCTATATCACGTCTGGCAATGCAGATATCGAGTATGATAAAAAACATTTGCTGTTGCAGGCATTGCTGATGTGAACCTTGCCTTGAACAAGAAGGTCTTAAATACCAAGATGAAATTGTTGACTTGAGCCAAAGCTGGAAATAGTTACAAAAGTATACAAAAAAGTTGATGTTCATCAAGTCCCGCGTTAGATTCATCATAAATGGAGAAGTGCAGCACTCATTGCAGCAGAATCAAATCCTGCAACGACTGACACAAGAGCACAATTAAAGATGCTCAATCAGCTAAAGACAAAGAAATCATGGAACATGCAAACATCTCTGGCGGGGATCTGCGTTACCCAAACACCAAACAAGAGTAGTGAATGAAGAAACCATAACAACCGCATCTGAGGTTACAAAGAGCGCACAGGCAACTCTTGGAAACTATTCTGTGGACAGGTAAACTAGAAAGTTGAGATTGTTTGGAGGAAGGAACTACAACATATGTGTGAAGAAAAAAGAAACAAATATCCCCAATATGAGTGGAAAACATCATGAACAGGCACTGCTGCCTCAGGCAAGAACCGTTGACAAAAAATGAATTCTATCAAGACATTTTGCATGTCTGCTATTGAAAACTCAACAGAGATTGAGTGATGTAACAATGACAAAAAACAGAAGTAAATCAACAACAAATTAATTCAACGGAAAATACACCTTCTGGGTAGTCAGAAGTCCAGACCCTGAATTCGAATGCTGTGGCATGACCTTGAGTGGACCACACCGAACGATCCAAGTGGCATAACAGGCATTCTTTTTCAGTTTGTCGAAGGAATGGTCCAAAGTTCCTCCTGACCATTGTGCAGAGTCTAATCACGCAACCACGAAAATGTTTGGTTGGAATTATTGCTACAAAGGAGAAGTCTGTAAGGAGTTCACATACCATTTCCACCCTGTTTACACAGTGAGTTCAACAAAAAGACATTAAAAAAGTGTCATTATTTATGTGTGCAGACAATGTTTATCTATTGTTGTGACTTAAAGTCTGATCTTCATCTGTGAGCAAATTTATAAATCCAATTATTGAGGGCCACTATCTTTGCCACTCTGTACATTCCCAAGGCTGCATGATGTGACTAATGATGATTTAAAAGATTGCATGAAATACAAAAGCTTTTTTGAGCAGGCTACTCATCCATTCTCATTCACAATTTGACAGGCACTTGATAATGCCTACGGTGGCCTCTTTACATCGGCTATAATCATATGAATGCCTTTACGAGCGGTGGCGTTGTATACGAAAATAATCATTAAATTCCTATCCTCAGCAGCGTGCTCAGCACCTGGAGCAGCGGCTCTCTCGAAAATATCTCAATTGTCGTAATGCCCGTCGCCGTGTTGTCTAAAGGCGGTACACATGAGATGCAACTGTTCATCCTTATCGAAGTCGAAAAACATTGAAAAAGGTGGAAGAAATTGTATGTCATCATGCACTTAAACGAGTGAATGGAAAAGCTTTTCCCCATGTTGAGTACTATCCAGGCAGGCTATACTCCAGTTATAGTAGACCTAGCTATATAGAAAACTGATAGGATTCTGCTTTTAGAGTCTTGCGCGCGATTACAATAACTATTATGTTTAACACTAGCATGTGGCATGGGTGTTGTCGTGGTATTGATATCAGAAATGATTAGAGAAACAATAGAGTGCTGAAGTACAGGCAGTTAGCAAGTTTGGTTGGCTACTAATGTATCAACAGGATGAGCTTAGAAAGCCTAATTAGTCATTGGTGACTAAGCGACACGTGAAAATTTACTGCCCTCATGATGGCTGTGGCATGCGATCACGTGGCAGCCCTGCGCATGGTATCTGGGGCAGAGTAGTTGAAATAGTCAGAGACCTGGAGCTAATCAGAACGTGAGGCTCTTGAGGGCACCTGGATGACTGAGCGAAACCCAGTGGAGACCCGGCAACATGGGAATGGAGTGATAGGCAATCCCTTGGTCTCCATGTTAAAGGACCAAGGGGCTGAGGGGCTGCATAGAGCGGATTATACTGCGTTCTTGACCACAGGTGGCAGTTCAAATGCTGCCAGGGCTGTAGTCCATGGTGTGTGTGCAGTGTACACTGTGGAAGAGATTGCAGTCAGGAGTGAGAAATCTGTAAACAGGGAGTGAACATGGAGAAGCACACGTACTGCTAAAGCTAAAAATAAATTTGAAAATAATTAGGTAGGTCTCAGCGAGAAAAAGTGATGTGGAGCCTTTCCTAGAATAACTCGCGACATTCTTAGATGCACCAGTTGCACTATTTAACATGAGAATGACTCAGATTATTCCCAAATCCATTGGGAAAACAAGTCCATTTGGAACGAACATGGGATTGACATTGGGTGCCATCAGAAATATCTGATAGATCACACTACCTATCTCCATATTCCAGCATCTGTTTGAAATTTAGACGGCAATGTGATGATAAATGTGCTGCTCCTACATTCTCTTAACTGCCAGTCGCTCTTGCAGTGGTTTGTCAACAATCTCTCTCTTCACTCTTCCACTGGAAATTACAATGCTTGTCTTTCATAATTTGGTCAGATATACTTGAATGTGTAATTAGCAGTGTTTATTCTGGCATGTCATGCTAAAATATCTTGCCAATAAAGAAATCATTAACGTACCAATGATAGTGAAGCCATTTCAATGAATGAAGGAAGTGGAATTTTGTCTTTGCGACTTTTTATTTAGAGGTGCTCACAAAGCACACATATGTCAAGTCAAGGGCGGGCCCTTGAGAAGGAACTCACGACTAGATGTCTTGATTTATTAATGAACCGGCCCGCAGACCCGCAGCTCTTTCCCGGCAGCCCGTCTTTACGCGCACCAATACTACATTTCCCACAATACAATGACGCGCAACAGTAAACTGCTTCATTTCAATATTTATTGGCACAGCGAGTAGCATCACAATAAGGTAACTTTCAGATACCCATCCAAAAATGGCAAAAGCGAAAACGAGTTCAAGCAAGTGGGTGTCGAGAGATTATGGAGGTAGTAGCTGTCTTTCTGTGTGAAAGGGAAATGTGTGATATGAAAAGATTGCATCTGAACATTATGAAAGCGAACCTATGGTTTTTAAAACAAGAATATGGACAGCAAAAATACAAAAGAACAGAGAAGTATGAACCTCGAATCTGACTAAAAACCAAATCACAGGCCTTGCTGTCAAGGCCAGTTTTATTTTGGCGAAGAAAGGCTAAATTTAAATTTCATCAAAAACCATGATTAAAAGTTTGTTGAAAGTTTTTATCTGATCATATTGTGTTATTTAGGTTTCAGTAGGTTCAATTAGGTTCACTAGACTATATCGTCATTTAAAAATTGTGAATTTGACCGCGTCGGCCACCGACTTGTAGCTAAATTTTTTATTTAGCCTCGTCCATTTGACATTTGACACCCTGATAAAACTTTTATATCATTCTTTGTGTAATTTATCTTTATAGTGTAGTTAATTCTTTGTATTCAGTTTAGTCGCATGATTTTTCAATTTGCAATATCATACCTGTCGGTATTACAACTATTGGCATCTCTTGCCTCAAGCGCATTTTAATTCGGGGAAATCACAGAGATTAACGGGGCCACACAATATTTTTTCTGTAATAAATACGGTAACAGACAAAACCATTTACCACAACCTGACTAACCTGCGGCCACAACAACATAAATATCCGCAATACTAACCACAACCACATGACCGCAACTACATCTAATGACAACTATTACAGCACACAATACGACCCTACTACTGTCCGCTACTGTCCTGTCTGCTGACTAGAGATGGACATTGATGATTTCTGAATTTGAACTTGTTAAATATTTCACCTACAAAAATATTTTGAGTAGAACTTTAACAAACACAACTACATGTAAGTTACCATCTATAGTGATCCTCTGCGAGATCGATGTCCTAAACGGCAGTTATTACTCAATGTAGATAATATTGATTAGAAAATGTTGTGTACAACAGCCAACTTTCTAGGACATAAACATGACATATGGTCAGAAAGCCCAAATTGTGTTTGCTAACTGCAGTGTCCAATTTACAGTAGCTATTACAGTGAAAATGCCATGCTGATGAAGTGCACAACAACAACTTTATCGCGAAACTGGTTTGATACGACCACCTCTGAAAAATTGGCTACATTCCTTTCTGATTTCGTCTGAGGTCCCAGAAGACTAAAGTGTAGTTTTGTATTATATTCAAATGTAGGAACTGGGAATGGAAGCTGACATAGGTAATATACTAATGTGTGAAGGTGCTCCTGTAGGGCTAATGATCCATCGCACTGACATTCACCAGAGTGTTGAAATATACATTTTTGTATGTTCTCTATAATATTGTACTTGAAAATATTTCCGATGATAAGTGCGTACATGGGAAGCAAGCTACTGGCAGACTGATACTAATGTGTGTAATGTAATAATTCTTCATAGACCTTTAGCGATTGCTAAAATCTTGGCTACATAGTGTCTAATTATTGGCCCACTGTGCTAGTTTCTTTAGACAAAATATATATATTTTGTATGTTTTTCTGTTTGTATTATCTAATGTGTCTCCTACATTAATTTGACATTTCCACAATCCTCAAGTGTTTCAACAGGCAGTTAAAATAGGTATGTCATTTCGGCGAAAAATTGAAAAGATGTCCGATTTATTAATAAGGACGTGAAGCAAGCGTCCCCATTCGGCCTACCGACCTTCTTTCTTATTGTTATTGTTGTTTCGTCGCTTCTCCTCTACAGCGTTATAACATTTTGACATTATGATTGCCATAATATAAGCTGATATAAAAGACTGACCAGGTAAATCCAGGTGTGACAAGAATATGATCCGTTGATATCATCGTTAAATCCACTTTCAAATCGGTGGCTTGCGAGTGGGTGTAGAGGAGTCACCGCCCCTTTCAAAATGTCCCACTTTATTGCCTTACAGCATGAAATGAAACACGTAAAATCAGACTTTTGCGACTGTTACACAGTAACCCGCAATATCAAGTTATTTTTTCTAATAAAATACGAAATAAGTAAAAATAAAATACCCAGTGAACACTTGATGAAATTGCGACTACACGGAGAGTATAATCAACCACCTTCCAGATCACAAATCAAACTAATTAGCTTCCATCTGTGATCTAGTAAATGACTGACGGATTCAGAATAAGCTTAGTAGTTCATAGAACCATAACTATTAACTTTCCAACAAAGAATCACCTGCGGTAGAATAGGTAGTCTACAGGGTTGCAAAGTTGTGGAAATGGATAAAAGACAGGCTTTTGTCTATCCCTCGTAGCACAGGGCATGATTAGAAGCAGAATGGGCAGGCACCCAAGACCATCAGGCGAGCAAGGAGGACTGATCAAAAGGTCAGATTTGTGTTTTCAATGAACAACTAAAAGGTGGGCAAGGGTGTGTGACTTAATACATGAAGGGAGGAGAAGAATTTAAAGTCTTGAGACATTGAAACATGGATTGTGCATGTCATTCGAAATTTTTATTTAAAGTAAAATGAGGCTCGCTATCATCAGACATTTTCCCCCCTTCAAATCCACCCACACAACATTTTTATCAATGTATTTAAAGCGTGAAGCGTCTGGAAACCTCTATTAAGCGTGAGGCGTATAATGTCCTTTGTGCAAGATCTAAAGCCTCTGGCTAAAGCGTGGCGTCTCCAATGTCCTTTTGTTATGGATCCTGAAGCTATTTAAACGAACGTATATGTCACTTTATTATGGATCCTGAAGCCTCTATTTAAGCGTGAAGCGTCTAAACCTCTATTTAAGCGTGGCGTATAATGTCATTTGTTATGGATCATCATGACATCATATAACATTATTACACCACTACACTA
>NW_027006435.1:0-3050 GCF_036934945.1 Oncorhynchus masou masou
CAATATGATTTCATAGGAAGTCAGAAGTCAAAAGTCAATAATTGCAAAATTTCATAAAAAACTTCACACACCCCTAAAAAAGTGCTGTCTGGACCGTTTTTCGAAATTCTTTAGAATTTTGTGTCAATTACACACGTATAAGAACTGTATCAACATACTTTAGTCATATTTTTTTCTTACCATAATTTTTATTTTATTTTACTTGTGCATAAGGCATATGTTTTGTGGGGGCCAAATGTCATAAGAAATTTGACATGCTCAAAAATCCTGCAGGAATGCCAAATTGACTGGCCCGATGAACTCGGGATGGCTGGGCAGTGATTCTGGTACCTCTCCATCGCTCGTTAGGGTTGATTTCAGAATGTCCATTTGTTGATGTTTTCTCACTCTTGCAAAGTCACTGTGCATTTGCAATATGGTTAACTGGGCATTCACCATCACCAATTTGTCATGCTATAAAAATCGTGCAGGAATGCCAAATTGACTGGCCCGATGAACTCGGGATGGCTGGGCAGTGATTCTGGTACCTCTCCATCACTCGTTAGGGTTGATTTCAGAATGTCACTTTTGGTGATGGTACCTCACCGCTTAAACATATTGCAAATGGACAAGAGTCACCTGCAAGTCACCGTCCATCAGTTAATCAGTCTTTACCATAAAAACTGACTGATTTACACAGGGTTGAATGCACTATGTCTATCAAACTGCAGGCAGGGTATGGGTATACACTTTTAGGGCGATTTTAACCACTTCCGGTTGGTCCAGGAAGCTTAGAATCAACACAGGTAGACCTTATAGTGGCCTGATGGACTGGTACCAAAGACAGGTTCATACAGCATTCATAACCCATATAGACTCCAGGTTGAATTTAGGGGAGCAGGCAATGTATTCCTATGGGGAGAGAAGTCAATGCAAACTGTTTTTATGTAAACACCTTCTTTTAACTGTGAAGGGTTAATGTCACACGGTCAAGGTTAGGCTTGCACAGATCGGGAGGACCTTAGGAACATTCCTATGTTTGAATTGTCCTTCTAAACCTAACGGTTCCGCCGCTGTCACCCAAAACAAATGACGCGGTGCAGGCTTCATTTTGGGCCGACTTTTCTCATGGTCGCTGCGCTCAGACCGAGCGAGCTACGGTCAAGCGGGATATCTCGTTGAACTCGGCACGGCCTTGGGATTATGTTTATGCCATTGCCTGCTCTCTGTGTCTTTAAACACCACGCTTTGTCACTCCATCCTTGCTGTGTGTGTGTGTGAGAGCTTTTCTTTGACATCTGTTGGGAGAAATGACTGATTTTACAGTTCAGGAGGGTTGCCTAATCACACATATGAAGTTTTGAAAAGATCTGACCTTTTTAACCCTTGGATACAGCCACTATGACACCATTTAAGGCATTTTCTGTTGGCACAGGAAGCTATAAATAAACTCATATCCTCATTGGGTATGCCTTTACAGAATCCTGAGTTTTAAGTCTTTACGTTAAGAACTGAGTTATTTACGGAGGGTTTAGTGAGTGTGTGTTATTTCAGAAAATCATAGAAAATCACAGAAATCTCGCAGAGCTCCGCAGCACACTTTAAAAATATTCGTATGAACACCCTGCAACTGGATCTGTAACTGTTGAAAAAAAAAACTATATTTGAACATCACAAATCTGTCATCGTACGATTTCTCTTAAATGACGATAGATAAATGGCAGATTTTTTTGTTATTGACACCGGAGGCTCCTTGACTTTGACGTGAAGTGAAAAAGTAATTTCTCTATTTTCATTTTGGACCTTTAATCCCAGAAAAATGGCCATAACTCAAAAACCGTTGAGGCCTAGACGCCATCTTGTTCGGGACCAACTGCCCATTATGCCAAACCTATGCTCACCAAGTTTCGGCTTCAAAATATTTTCAGTTTTCGAGATAAGGCCCGTCGTGATTCGTGATGTTTTGTCAAATTGCAGTATGATTGCTTATGCCCTCTTGTGGGATTTCCCGGGATAGCGGAAAAATGACCAAAATTTGATTATTTTATAAAACGAAAACCGAATGTCCGACAAAGTTCATTTGATGACTTCCCGGTATGTCTTGCCCTGCCGCTCGGCTCGACGCCGTCCCCGAATTTTAAAAATGTTTTCGGACGTCTAGTAAGGGACGGTACATTTGCAATATGGACTTTCTTACTAACCATACAGAAAATGTCGAAATGTTCCCTTATGTATGATATGCCTACAAATACGTCACAATGCTGCAGACACCCTGGGGAAACGATAGATCGGGCAGGCTCATTCCTTGCGCATTCACAGCCATATAAGGAGACAATGAAAAACAGAGCCTCAAAAATCCTGCTCATTTCCTGGTTGCAGTTTCATCTTGGTTTTGCCTGTAGCTTCTGTTCTGGGGCACTCACAGACAATATCTTTGCAGTTTTGGAAACGTCAGAGTGTTTTCTTTCCAAAGCTATCAATTATATGCATAGTCGAGCATCTTTTTGTGACAAAATATTGCGCTTAAAACGGGCACGTCTTTTTATCCAAAAATGAAATAGCGCCACCATAGATTTAACAGGTTAAAACAACCTCTGATAACAGTACTCAGAAACACTACATAGCCTGTGAATGGGTAGACAAAGCAGCTCAAATGTAGTAGGCAAACATCATGGACCAGTAAATACAATCTTTGTTCATGAAATGATTTATTTTTTCATTATGAAATGTTTGATTCAATTAGTTATTGATTTATGCATGCATCCACACATATGCACATAGAATTATTTTTTTATTTTTGTCAAATAATTGTAAATGTATTGATAAATGGACACCTATAACATAAAGTAGTACTGTTCAACAGCTAAAATGAACTCCACACCCCATTTCAATAAGTCTATGTCGCCTTTGCACCAAGTTTTACAACATGGAGGCAGCCATTGGCAAACTGTTAAACTGCATGAAAGCATGAATATCATAGGTTTAGATGTATAATAATTAGATCTCATATGTAATGATTTGTTTTAATGTCTGTTTTGATGCAAATACATGAGCTTTTAATTTAAAAAAAA
>NW_027006436.1:0-3049 GCF_036934945.1 Oncorhynchus masou masou
CAACACAGACAGAGTGCAGACATCCTGCCAATACAAGATCTTCACATCACAACTAAACTGAGCCTTCAAATAACAGGAAATATATAGAATGTCTATACCACAGTGGTGTCTGCTCTAGAACGTCTCCACCTATAGGAACACGAAGTAGGCCTACTTGTGTGTGATACAGTCATAGGTTAGGGATAAATGATGTTAAACAACAAAACACAATTATTTTCAGAGCATTAATTTGTGGTTTTGTCATTCAAAGACAGTCACTTCAAGTACAACTGGAATGGAACATTCCAACCACCACTTCAAATGGACACACGTCATCAACTTTTCAAAGTTAGTTCACACTGTTGTGACCTGTTATTAGGGAGACTATAGGCAGGTAAATATAACAAACCAGAGTGTGTGACAACAATGACCTCTAACTCTACTGATGCTTTCTATGTGCAACCTGGGTTCAGGTGATGTGCGTAACACTAGACTCCCTACTCCCAGAATGGTTCACTACATAACATGTCCTCTACTCTCAGACATGATAGAGGTGAATGGTTCACTACATAACATATCCTCTACTCTCAGACATGATAGAGGTGAATGGTTCACTACATAACATATCATCTACTCTCAGACATGATAGAGGTGAACGGTTCACTACATAACATATCCTCTACTCTCAGACATGATAGAGGTGAATGGTTCACTACATAACATGTCCTCTACTCTCAGACATGATAGAGGTGAATGGTTCACTACATAACATATCCTCTACTCTCAGACATGATAGAGGTGAATGGTTCACTACATAACATGTCCTCTACTCTCAGACATGATAGAGGTGAATGGTTCACTACATAACATATCCTCTACTCTCAGACATGATAGAGGTGAATGGTTCACTACATAACATGTCCTCTACTCTCAGACATGATAGAGGTGAATGGTTCACTACATAACATGTCCTCTACTCTCAGACATGATGAGGTGAATGGTTCACTACTCATGTCTCTACTCTCAGACATGATAGAGGTGAATGGTTCATATCCTCTACTCTCAGACATGATAGAGGTGAATGGTTCACTACATAACATGTCCTCTACTCTCAGACATGATAGAGGTGAATGGTTCACTACATAACATATCCTCTACTCTCAGACATGATAGAGGTGAATGGTTCACTACATAACATATCCTCTACTCTCAGACATGATAGAGGTGAATGGTTCACTACATAACATATCCTCTACTCTCAGACATGATAGAGGTGAACGGTTCACTACATAACATATCCTCTACTCTCAGACATGATAGAGGTGAATGGTTCACTACATAACATATCCTCTACTCTCAGACATGATAGAGGATTAAAGAATGTAGTGAAATAAAAGTAGTCAAAAATATAAATAGTAAAGTACAGACACCCCAAAAAAGTAGCACTTTAAAGTATTTTTACCTAAGTACTTTACACCACTGACTACATAACATATCCTCTAGTCCCATACATGAAAGGGGTAAATGGTTCTCTACATAACATATCCTCTAGTCCCATACATGAAAGGGGTGAATGGTTCTCTACATAACATATCCTCTAGTCCCATACATGAAAGGGGTGAATGGTTCTTTACATAACATATCCTCTAGTCCCATACATGAAAGGGGTGAATGGTTCTCTACATAACATATCCTCTAGTCCCATACATGAAAGGGGTGAATGGTTCTCTACCAGTGGTGTAAAGTGCTTAAGTAAACATACTTTAAAGTACTACTTAAGTAGTTATTTTTAGTTATTTGTACTTTACTATTTATATTTTTGATTACTTTTACTTCACTACATTCCTAAAGAAAATAATGTACTTTTTACTCCATACATTTTCCCTGACACCCAAAAGTACTTAAATCGTACCGTCTTGTTTGCTTAATATAAGGAATGTGAAATTACTTATATTTTAGCAATTACATTTACCTTTGATAAATAAGTATACTTAAAACAAAATACTTTTAGACTTTTACTCAAATAGTATTTTACTGGTTGGCTTTCACCTTGACTTGAGTCATTTTCTATTAGGGTCTTTATCTTTACTTTTACTCAAGTATGACAGTTGGGTATTTGTTCCACCACTGTTCACTACATAACATATCCTCTACTCCCAGACATAGAGGTGAATGGTTCACCACATAACATAACCTCACCACAACATATTTAACAGCAAATTATATAACATGACATCTCCCTTAGAAAGCTACACTGTGGAGGAAGTGTGGATACACACCTGATTCAACAATTATTGTCTAAATTGAAGACCATGGTAAATTGCTTGTTGAATCAGGTTAGAGTGGGTCTGGTAAATTGCTTGTTGAATGCGGTTAGAGTGGGTCTGGTCAGTTGCTTATTGAATCAGGTTGGAGTGTGTATGGTCAATTGCTTGTTGAATCAGGTTAGAGTGGGTCTGGTCAATTGCTTATTGAATCAGGTTTGAGTGGGTCTGGTCAATTGCTTGTTGAATCAGGTTAGAGTGGGTCTGGTCAATTGCTTGTTGAATCAGGTTAGATCATTGCTTGTTGAACTGTGGTTAGAGTGGGTCTGGTCAATTGCTTGTTGAATCAGGTTAGAGTGGGTCTGGTCAATTGCTTGTTGAATCAGGTTAGAGTGGGTCTGGTCAATTGCTTGTTGAATCAGGTTAGAGTGGGTCTGGTCAGTTGCTTGTTGAATCAGGTTAGAGTGGGTCTGGTCAATTGCTTATTGAATCAGGTTTGAGTGGGTCTGGTCGATTTGTTATTGAATCAGGTTAGAGTGGGTCTGGTCGATTTCTTGTTGAATCAGGTTGGAGTGGGTCTGGTCAATTGCTTGTTGAATCAGGTTAGAGTGGGTCTGGTCAGTTGCTTGTTGAATCAGGTTGGAGTGGGTCTGGTCAATTGCTTATTGAATCAGGTTTGAGTGGGTCTGGTCGATTTCTTATTGAATCAGGTTAGAATGGGTCTGGTCGATTTCTTATTGAATCAGGTTAGAATGGGTCTGGTCGATTTCTTATTGAATCAGGTTAGAGTGGGTCTGGTCGATTTC
>NW_027006437.1:0-3049 GCF_036934945.1 Oncorhynchus masou masou
TAAGAGGAGAATAATAGCTCCAAAAGTGATCTAAAATAAGGTTACAGGAAGATGTACAATTGATATGTTGCAGGTTAATGAATAGGGCAGTGGAAACACTCACACACACACACTTATCCGTGGCCGTGGTCAGCATTATCAAGAAGGTCACACCCTCCCTGTTTGTGTTGCCCATGATTACAATAGACACCCAGAGATTAAACATCACAGGGCTCTTTCACCCGGCTAAATACACACAGATATTAAACACTACAGGGGTCTTTTACCCAGCTAAATACACCCAGATATTGGACATCACTGTTCTCTCAGCCGGCTAAATATAGCCAGATACAATCAACGACCATGACCACCCAACCCAGCCCAGCCTGTCACCCCAGAGCTTCCCCTGTAGTGGAACTGACAGTCTCTCAGCTTGATGCGGAGGTGTGTTTTGTGCACATGCAGATTGTCTGCTGTTGCTTTAAGACTCAATCAACAGAAACATGGAAGGCCATAGGAAGAAATCATCAAATCATGACCCTCCTAACTATGGGTGTAAAGGAAAGGGTGGATACCTAGTCAGTTGTGCAACTGAATGCATTCAACTGAAATGTGTCTTCGGTATACATATTCGTACTGAACCATTCGTTATGGTGACCTCAGTCTGTCATACTGAGACTAGCATCACAGTCTGACATACTGAGTATAGTGTCACAGTCTGTCATACCAAGGCTAGAGTCAGTCTGTCATACTGAGGCTAGGATCACAGTATGTCATACCGAGGCTAGAGTCAGTCTGTCATACTGAGGCTAGTTTCACAGTCTGTCATACCGAGGCTAGTGTCACAGTCTGTCATACCGAGGCTAGTGTCAGTCTGTCATACTGAGGCTAGTTTCACAGTCTGTCATACCGAGGCTAGTGTCACAGTCTGTCATACTGAGGCTAGTGTCACAGTCTGTCATACCGAGGCTAGTGTCACAGTCTGTCATACTGAGGCTAGTGTCACAGTCTGTCATACTGAGGCTAGTTTCACAGTCTGTCATACTGAGGCTAGTGTCAGTCTGTCATACTGAGGCTAGTTTCACAGTCGGTCATACCGAGGCTAGTGTCAGTCTGTCATACTGAGGCTAGTTTCACAGTCTGTCATACTGAGGCTAGTGTCAGTCTGTCATACTGAGGCTAGTTTCACAGTCTGTCATAACAAGGCTAGTGTCAGTCTATCATACTGAGGCTAGTTTCACAGTCTGGCATACCGAGGCTAGTGTCACAGTCTGTCATATTGAGTATAGTGTCACAGTCTGTCATACCGAGGCTAGTGTTAGTCTGTCATACTGAGGCTACTATCACAGTCTGAAATACTGAGGCTAGGATCACAGTCTGTCATACCGAGGCTAGTGTCAGTCTGTCATACTGAGGCTAGTTTCACAGTCTGTCATACCGAGGCTAGTTTCACAGTCTGTCATACTGAGAATAGTTTCACAGTCTGTCTATTTCACAGTCTGTAGGCTAGTGTCAGTCACATGGAGGCTAGTGTCACAGTCTGTCATCCTATCAAACCAAGAATAGTTTCACAGTCTGTCACGGAGGCTAGTGTCAGTCTGTCATACTGAGGCTAGTTTCACAGTCTGTCATACCGAGGCTAGTGGCACAGTCTGTCATACTGAGGCTAGTGTCAGTCTGTCATACTGAGGATAGTTTCACGAGACTAGTCATACCAAGACTAGTGTCACAGTCTGTCAAACTGAGTATAGTGTCACAGTCTGTCATACCGAGGCTAGTGTCACAGTCTGTCATACTGAGGCTAGTTTCACAGTCTGTCATATGACAGTGCTCACAGTCTGACTGATATCACAGTATGTCATACTGAGAATAGTTTCACAGTCTGTCATACTGAGGAATATTCACAATCTGTCAAACCAAGTCTGTCATACCAAGGCTATCACAGTATGTCATACTGAGGCTAGGAGTGTCACAGTCTGTCATCACAGCCTGTCAAACAGTCTGTCATATGCTACAGTCTGGATCTAGTGTCACAGTCTGTCATCATGCAAGGCTGAGGGGTAGTGTCACAGTCTGTCATACCGAGGCTAGTGTCACAGTCTGACAAACTGAGGCTAGTGTCACAGTCTGTCAAACTGAGTCTGCTAGTTTCACAGTATGTCATACTAGTGTCACAGTCTGTCATACTGAGGCTAGTTTCACAGTCTGTCATACTGAAGCTAGTATCACAATCTGTCAAACCAAGAATAGTTTCACAGTCTGTCATACTGAGGCTAGTGTCACAGTCTGTCATACCGAGGCTAGTGTCACAGTCTGTCAAACTGAGGCAAGTGTCACAGTCTGTCATACCGAGGCTAGTGTCACAGTCTGTCATACTGAGGCTAGTGTCACAGTCTGTCATACTGAGGCTAGTTTCACAGTCTGTCATACTGAGGCTAGTGTCACAGTCTGTCATACCGAGGCTAGTGTCACAGTCTGTCATACCGAGGCTAGTGTCACAGTCTGTCATACCGAGGCTAGTGTCACAGTCTGTCATACTGCGAATAGTTTCACAGTCTGTCATACCGGAGGCTAGTGATCACAGTCTGTCATACTGAGGCATAGTGTCACAGTCTGTCATACCGAGGCTAGTGTCACAGTCTGTCATACCGAGGCTAGTGTCACAGTCTGTCATACTGAGGCTAGTGTCACAGTCTGTCAAACCGAGGCTAGTGTCACAGTCTGTCATACTGAGGCTAGTGTCACAGTCTGTCATACCGAGGCTAGTGTCACAGTCTGTCATACTGAGGCTAGTGTCACAGTCTGTCATACCGAGGCTAGTGTCACAGTCTGTCATACTGAGGCTAGTGTCACAGTCTGTCATACTGAGGCTAGTGTCACAGTCTGTCATAACTGCAGGCATAGTGTCACAGTCTGTCATACTGAGGCTAGTGTCAGTCTGTCATACTGAGGCTAGTAGTCACAGTCTGTCATACTGAGGATAGTTTCTCAGTCTGTCATACCGAGGCTAGTGTCACAGTCTGTCATACTGAGGCTAGTTTCACAGTCTGTCATACTGAGGCTAGTTTCA
>NW_027006438.1:0-3048 GCF_036934945.1 Oncorhynchus masou masou
CTGTCTCCCCCTATCACCAGCGGTGAGACAGTCTGGCCTGTCTCTCCCCTATCACCCAGCAGTGAGACAGTCTGGCCTGTCTCACCCTATCACCCAGCAGTGAGACGGTCTGGTCCTGTCTCCCTATCACCAGCAGTGAGACGGTCTGGCCTGTCTCCCCCTATCACCCAGCAGTGAGACGGTCTGGCCTGTCTCCCCATCACCCAGCAGTGAGACAGTCTGGCCTGTCTCCCCCTATCACCCAGCAGTGAGACAGTCTGGCCTGTCTCCCCCTATCACCCAGCAGTGAGACAGTCTGGCCTGTCTCCCCCTATCACCCAGCAGTGAGACAGTCTGGCCTGTCTCCCCTATCACCCAGCAGTGAGACAGTCTGGCCTGTCTCCCCTATCACCCAGCAGTGAGACAGTCTGGCCTGTCTCCCCTATCACCCAGCAGTGAGACAGTCTGGCCTGTCTCCCCTATCACCCAGCAGTGAGACAGTCTGGCCTGTCTCCCCCTATCACCCAGCAGTGAGACAGTCTGGCCTGTCTCCCCCTATCACCCAGCAGTGAGACAGTCTGGCCTGTCTCCCCTATCACCCAGCAGTGAGACAGTCTGGCCTGTCTCCCCCTTTTACCCAGCAGTGAGACAGTCTGGCCTGTCTCCCCCTATCACCCAGCAGTGAGACAGTCTGGCCTGTCTCCCCCTATCACCCAGCAGTGAGACAGTCTGGCCTGTCTCCCCCTATCACCCAGCAGTGAGACAGTCTGGCCTGTCTCCCCCTATCACCCAGCAGTGAGACAGTCTGGCCTGTCTCCCCCTATCACCCAGCAGTGAGACGGTCTGTCCTGTCTCCCCCTATCACCCAGCAGTGAGACGGTCTGGCCTGTCTCCCCCTATCACCCAGCAGTGAGACAGTCTGGCCTGTCTCCCCCTATCACCCAGCAGTGAGACAGTCTGGCCTGTCTCCCCCTATCACCCAGCAGTGAGACAGTCTGGCCTGTCTCCCCCTATCACCCAGCAGTGAGACAGTCTGGTCTGTCTCCCCTATCACCCAGCAGTGAGACAGTCTGGCCTGTCTCCCCCTATCACCCAGCAGTGAGACAGTCTGGCCTGTCTCCCCCTATCACCCAGCAGTGAGACAGTCTGGCCTGTCTCCCTATCACCCAGCAGTGAGACAGTCTGGCCTGTCTCCCCTATCACCCAGCAGTGAGACAGTCTGGCCTGTCTCCCCCTATCACCCAGCAGTGAGACAGTCTGGCCTGTCTCCCCTATCACCCAGCAGTGAGACAGTCTGGCCTGTCTCCCCTATCACCCAGCAGTGAGACAGTCTGGCCTGTCTCCCCCTATCACCCAGCAGTGAGACAGTCTGGCCTGTCTCCCCCTATCACCCAGCAGTGAGACAGTCTGGCCTGTCTCCCCCTATCACCCAGCAGTGAGACAGTCTGGCCTGTCTCCCCCTATCACCCAGCAGTGAGACGGTCTGGCCTGTCTCCCCTATCACCCAGCAGTGAGACAGTCTGGCCTGTCTCCCCTATCACCCAGCAGTGAGACAGTCTGGCCTGTCTCCCCCTATCACCCAGCAGTGAGACAGTCTGGCCTGTCTCCCCTATCACCCAGCAGTGAGACAGTCTGGCCTGTCTCCCCCTATCACCCAGCAGTGAGACAGTCTGGCCTGTCTCCCCCTATCACCCAGCAGTGAGACAGTCTGGCCTGTCTCCCCCTATCACTCCAGCAGTGAGACAGTCTGGCCTGTCTCCCCCTATCACCCAGCAGTGAGACAGTCTGGTCTGTCTCCCCTATCACCCAGCAGTGAGACAGTCTGGCCTGTCTCCCCCTATCACCCAGCAGTGAGACAGTCTGGCCTGTCTCCCCCTATCACCCAGCAGTGAGACAGTCTGGCCTGTCTCCCCCTATCACCCAGCAGTGAGACAGTCTGGCCTGTCTCCCCCTATCACCCAGCAGTGAGACAGTCTGGCCTGTCTCCCCCTATCACCCAGCAGTGAGACAGTCTGGCCTGTCTCCCCTATCACCCAGCAGTGAGACAGTCTGGCCTGTCTCCCCCTATCACCCAGCAGTGAGACAGTCTGGCCTGTCTCCCCCTATCACCCAGCAGTGAGACAGTCTGGCCTGTCTCCCCCTATCACCCAGCAGTGAGACAGTCTGGCCTGTCTCCCCTATCACCCAGCAGTGAGACAGTCTGGCCTGTCTCCCCCTATCACCCAGCAGTGAGACGGTCTGGCCTGTCTCCCCCTATCACCCAGCAGTGAGACAGTCTGGCCTGTCTCCCCCTATCACCCAGCAGTGAGACAGTCTGGCCTGTCTCCCCCTATCACCCAGCAGTGAGACAGTCTGGCCTGTCTCCCCCTATCACCCAGCAGTGAGACAGTCTGGCCTGTCTCCCCCTATCACCCAGCAGTGAGACAGTCTGGTCTGTCTCCCCTATCACCCAGCAGTGAGACAGTCTGGCCTGTCTCCCCCTATCACCCAGCAGTGAGACAGTCTGGCCTGTCTCCCCCTATCACCCAGCAGTGAGACAGTCTGGCCTGTCTCCCCCTATCACCCAGCAGTGAGACAGTCTGGCCTGTCTCCCCCTATCACCCAGCAGTGAGACAGTCTGGCCTGTCTCCCCCTATCACCCAGCAGTGAGACAGTCTGGCCTGTCTCCCCTATCACCCAGCAGTGAGACAGTCTGGCCTGTCTCCCCCTATCACCCAGCAGTGAGACAGTCTGGCCTGTCTCCCCTATCACCCAGCAGTGAGACAGTCTGGCCTGTCTCCCCCTATCACCCAGCAGTGAGACAGTCTGGCCTGTCTCCCCCTATCACCCAGCAGTGAGACAGTCTGGCCTGTCTCCCCCTATCACCCAGCAGTGAGACAGTCTGGCCTGTCTCCCCCTATCACCCAGCAGTGAGACAGTCTGGCCTGTCTCCCCTATCACCCAGCAGTGAGACAGTCTGGCCTGTCTCCCCCTATCACCCAGCAGTGAGACAGTCTGGCCTGTCTCCCCTATCACCCAGCAGTGAGACAGTCTGGCCTGTCTCCCCCTATCACCCAGCAGTGAGACAGT
>NW_027006439.1:0-3047 GCF_036934945.1 Oncorhynchus masou masou
GAGACTCCACACCGCGTGGCCGCGGCCACCCCAATCTGGTGGTCCCAGCGCGCACGACCCACGTGGAGTTCCAGGTCTCCGGTAGCCTCTGGAACTGCCGATCTGCGGCCAACAAGGCAGAGTTCATCTCAGCCTATGCCTCCCTCCAGTCCCTCGACTTCTTGGCACTGACGGAAACATGGATCACCACAGATAACACTGCTACTCCTACTGCTCTCTCTTCGTCCGCCCACGTGTTCTCGCACACCCCGAGAGCTTCTGGTCAGCGGGGTGGTGGCACCGAGATGCTCATCTCTCCCAAGTGGTCATTCTCTCTTTCTCCCCTTACCCATCTGTCTATCGCCTCCTTTGAATTCCATGCTGTCACAGTTACCAGCCCTTTCAAGCTTAACATCCTTATCATTTATCGCCCTCCAGGTTCCCTCGGAGAGTTCATCAATGAGCTTGATGCCTTGATAAGCTCCTTTCCTGAAAACGGCTCACCTCTCACAGTCCTGGGCGACTTTAACATCCCCACGTCTACCTTTGACTCATTCCTCTCTGCCTCCTTCTTTCCACTCCTCTCCTCTTTTGACCTCACCCTCTCACCTTCCCCCCCTACTCACAAGGCAGGCAATACGCTCGACCTCATCTTTACTAGATGCTGTTCTTCCACTAACCTCATTGCAACTCCCCTCCAAGTCTCCGACCACTACCTTGTATCCTTTTCCCTCTCGCTCTCATCCAACACTTCCCACACTGCCCCTACTCGGATGGTATCGCGCCGTCCCAACCTTCGCTCTCTCTCCTCTGCTACTCTCTCCTCTTCCATCCTATCATCTCTTCCCTCTGCTCAAACCTTCTCCAACCTATCTCCTGATTCTGCCTCCTCAACCCTCCTCTCTTCCCTTTCTGCATCCTTTGACTCTCTATGTCCCCTATCCTCCAGGCCGGCTCGGTCCTCCCTCCCACTCCGTGGCTCGACGACTCATTGCGAGCTCACAGAACAGGGCTCCGGGCAGCCGAGCGGAAATGGAGGAAAACTCGCCTCCCTGCGGACCTGGCATCCTTTCACTCCCTCCTCTCTACATTTTCCTCCTCTGTCTCTGCTGCTAAAGCCACTTTCTACCACTCTAAATTCCAAGCATCTGCCTCTAACCCTAGGAAGCTCTTTGCCACCTTCTCCTCCCTCCTGAATCCTCCTCCCCCTCCCCCTCCTCCCTCTCTGCAGATGACTTCGTCAACCATTTTGAAAAGAAGGTCGACGACATCCGATCCTCGTTTGCTAAGTCAAACGACACCGCTGGTTCTGCTCACACTGCCCTACCCTGTGATCTGACCTCTTTCTCCCCTCTCTCTCCAGATGAAATCTCGCTTCTTGTGACGGCCGGCCGCCCAACAACCTGCCCGCTTGACCCTATCCCCTCCTCTCTTCTCCAGACCATTTCCGGAGACCTTCTCCCTTACCTCACCTCGCTCATCAACTCATCCCTGACCGCTGGCTACGTCCCTTCCGTCTTCAAGAGAGCGAGAGTTGCGCCCCTTCTGAAAAAACCTACACTCGATCCCTCCGATGTCAACAACTACAGACCAGTATCCCTTCTTTCTTTTCTCTCCAAAACTCTTGAACGTACCGTCCTTGGCCAGCTCTCCCGCTATCTCTCTCAGAATGACCTTCTTGATCCAAATCAGTCAGGTTTCAAGACTAGTCATTCAACTGAGACTGCTCTTCTCTGTATCACGGAGGCGCTCCGCACTGCTAAAGCTAACTCTCTCTCCTCTGCTCTCATCCTTCTAGACCTATCGGCTGCCTTCGATACTGTGAACCATCAGATCCTCCTCCCCACCCTCTCCGAGTTGGGCATCTCCGGCGCGGCCCACGCTTGGATTGCGTCCTACCTGACAGGTCGCTCCTACCAGATGGCGTGGCAAGAATCTGTCTCCTCACCACGCGCTCTCACCACTGGTGTCCCCCAGGGCTCTGTTCTAGGCCCCCTCCTATTCTCGCTATACACCAAGTCACTTGGCTCTGTCATAACCTCACATGGTCTCTCCTATCATTGCTATGCAGACGACACACAATTAATCTTCTCCTTTCCCGCTTCTGATGACCAGGTGGCGAATCGCATCTCTGCATGTCTGGCAGACATATCAGTGTGGATGACGGATCACCACCTCAAGCTGAACCTCGGCAAGACGGAGCTGCTCTTCCTCCCGGGGAAGGACTGCCCGTTCCATGATCTCGCCATCACGGTTGACAACTCCATTGTGTCCTCCTCCCAGAGCGCTAAGAACCTTGGCGTGATCCTGGACAACACCCTGTCGTTCTCAACTAACATCAAGGCGGTGGCCCGTTCCTGTAGGTTCATGCTCTACAACATCCGCAGAGTACGACCCTGCCTCACACAGGAAGCGGCGCAGGTCCTAATCCAGGCACTTGTCATCTCCCGTCTGGATTACTGCAACTCGCTGTTGGCTGGGCTCCCTGCCTGTGCCATTAAACCCCTACAACTCATCCAGAACGCCGCAGCCCGTCTGGTGTTCAACCTTCCCAAGTTCTCTCACGTCACCCCGCTCCTCCGCTCTCTCCACTGGCTTCCAGTTGAAGCTCGCATCCGCTACAAGACCATGGTGCTTGCCTACGGAGCTGTGAGGGGAACGGCACCGCAGTACCTCCAGGCCCTTATCAGGCCCTACACCCAAACAAGGACACTGCGTTCATCCACCTCTGGCCTGCTCGCCTCCCGACCACTGAGGAAGTACAGTTCCCGCTCAGCCCAGTCAAAACTGTTCGCTGCTCTGGCCCCCCAATGGTGGAACAAACTCCCTCACGACGCCAGGACAGCGGAGTCAATCACCACCTTCCGGAGACACCTGAAACCCCACCTCTTTAAGGAATACCTAGGATAGGATAAAGTAATCCTTCTCACCCCCCCTTAAATGATTTAGATGCACTATTGTAAAGTGGCTGTTCCACTGGATGTCATAAGGTGAATTCACCAATTTGTAAGTCGCTCTGGATAAGAGAGTCTGCCAAATGACTTAAATGTAATGTAAATGTAAATGAG
>NW_027006440.1:0-3046 GCF_036934945.1 Oncorhynchus masou masou
TAACTCAAGCTTATGGACAATGTCAAATGTGATATAGCGAAGCACCTGAGTGAGTTGGGTGCTCAATTTTACGCTGGTACTTTCCCGAAACGGATGACACAAACAACTGGATTTGTTATCCCTTTCATGCCCTGCCTCCAGTCCACTTACCGATACCTGAACAAGAGAGCCTCATCGAAATTGCAACAAGCGGTTCTGTGAAAATGTTATTTAATCAGAAGCCACTGCCAGATTTCTGGATTGGGCTGCGCTCAGAGTATCCTGCCTCTGCAAATCGCTCTGTTAAGACAATGATTCCCTTTGTAACTATGTACCTATGTGAGAGTGGATTCTCGGCCCTCACTAGCATGAAAATTAAATACAGGCACAGACTGAGTGTGGAAAATGATTTAACACTGAGACTCTCTCCAATACAACCCAAAATTGCAGAGTTATGTGCATCCTTTCAAGCACACCCTTCTCATTAACCCCTTGGCGAGTTATTCACAATTTTCGATGACCAAATAAGATTTTATATGTAAGATGGTTAAATATAGAGCAAAATTATTGATTATTATATTATTATTTGTGCCCTGGTCCTATAGATTTTTTGTCACTACCCACAAGCCGGGTTGTGACAAAAACTCACACTCATTCTTATGTGTGGCAGGCTTACAATGATGGCAAAAAGAACAACATTTGAGAGTGCGCTGACCCTGGTGCTAGAGGGGCACGCAGCTGGAGGTTGAACATTTGAATGGGTATGGGACCATAAAAAGATGGGAACCACTGCTAGATGGTTGGAACATTTCTGCAGTGACTTGCTTCCATTCAGCCACTAGTGAGGCTCTGGCACTGATGTTGGTGCCATTAGGCTCTTTGCAGGCCAGTCACATTCTCCCACACTGATTCGACAAGCATTTCTGTATGGACCTTCCTTGAGCAATGTGGTGCTTGTCATGCTGAAACAGGAAAGGGCCATCCCTAAACTGTTGCCACTCAGTTGGAAGCACAGAATTATCTAGAATGACATTGTATGCTGTAGTGTTAAGATTTCAATTCACTGGAACTAAGGGGTCTGTCACGGGAGCCGATTCTCTCGGCTACTCTCCTGACAGACACCACTCCAGGCCTCCCTGGTCAGAGTATGGCTGAGCTATTCACCAGATCATGGTCGCTCCAGGCCACCCAGGCTGGAACCTATGGTGTATCTACCAGAGCGCCGGTAGCATCACTTCCCCCAAGTCTCCTGCCCTGTTTTGATTGCAGCCCCCTACCTTCGTAGGTATACAGTTGCCTATCCCAACACGTTTAGAGCTCCATTCCCTGTCAGGATTTAAGTTAGATGACCTGTCTGTAGGTCTGCAGTCTCCTGTCCTTCTCAGATTTCAGCTCACTGCCTTAGTTGGTAGGCAGTTTCCTATCCCACAAAGTTGAGAGCCTCCTGCCCTACTAGGCCCCAAGTTCGCTGCACTAAGCTCGCTGTCTCAGTCAGTCCACAGCTCCCTAGACTGCCAGGTTTAGAACTTCATGCCCTGCTAGGCCACAAATGATCTACAATAGGTTCTCAGTCCTCGGCCCTCATCTGCCCTCAGTCCCTAGCACTAGGTCCTCAGTCTCCAGCTGTATTAGGTCTGCTGTCTCCAGCATTAGTCGGCCCTCAGTCCATAGCCCAGGTGGGTCATCAGGCTCCTTCCCCACAAGGCTCAAAGGTATCCGTTTCTCCATTAGGCCCAGAACTCTAATGCTCTCCTAGCCCTCAGTCGTTGCCCATGTCAGGCCCAGATGCACTTTTCCAGGCAGGCCCAGAGTAGGTTTCCCTGTCAGGTCCAGAGTCCATTTCGCTGTCAGGTCCAGTGTCAGTTTCCCTGTCAGGTCCAGAATAGTTTTGCTTGTCAGGCCCAAAGTTATCAGCACTAGACTTCCAACCTTCAGCTATTCTAGTTTTGCTGTCTCCAGCCCTAGTCCACCCTCAGTCCACTGCTTCGCTAGGCTATAGGTATTCTGCCCCACTAGTTCTGCAGCCTCTGGCCTCAGTTGGTCTAGGCTATAAGTTCCGTACTCAGCTAAGTTTGCAGCCTTCCACCATACCTGGCTTGCAGTCATCAGTGTTAGTAGTAGGTTCCAAGTCCACTGCCCTGTCAACCCCTGAGTTTCCTGTCCTGCTAGGCCCTCAGCCCCCTGACCTGAGGGACCCACAGTTCCCTGACCTGGGGGGCATGCTCTCTCCAGTCCTGGGGGGCCACCCACCTCCTGCACTGGAAGACCCTCCGGCCGTCACATCTGGGGAACGTTTCTGGTGACAGCATGCCTCCCAGGTCAGGGAACGATCCCTGATGAGGCTCGCCCAGGGGTCCCCACCTGCAACAGCATGGGAGCCATGGTGAAAAAGTCACCACCCTCCGCAGCAGCCAGTGACCTGCCAACCATACCCGTGGCCAGCCTCCGGCACAATACACAGCGTCCAAGGATGGGCCCCTGAGCAAGTCAGAGGATCCTCCACCACACCCGTGGCATTCCATGGGGCGTTCCAGGACTGTCCCTGCATCTCCGTGCACCTCCTTCACTGGGTGGCCCTTTCGCCTCTTACATGCACGGAAGCCGGCAGTACTGGCCCCCATGGTCCTCTAAAGTGACAGTAGTAATCAGCTGCCATTCTAGTTCGGTCAGATGCACAGTAGGACTGGACTCAATCCTTTCTGGTCCCTTGCTGCTCTGCCCCACTGTACTGCCTGTCCTGCCAGATAGAATTGAGCGCTTAAAGGACTGAGGCCCTCATTGAGGCCTTTAAAGATATGTGAATTTCCATAAGAAATCCAAGGGCAGCTGTAAAAAAAAGGCCCTTCTCTTCAGCCAAGTGTTGTGTGTGCATTCGCAATTAAGATCACAAATCATTAAGAGTATCACAACAGTTCAACTACTATTTCACAAGGTTACTTCTTCCATGTGTGTGTGTGTGTGTGCTAATGTGTGGTGATGACCTAGAGATAATAAAGCTCTGGATGTGGACACATCTCCCATGTTCTTGCCGAACAACTTGTAACAAGTCAGATCCTTAACAATCAGC
>NW_027006441.1:0-3045 GCF_036934945.1 Oncorhynchus masou masou
AGACACACAAAACATAGAATGCCCACCCAGCTCATGTCCTGACCAACACTAAAACAATGAAAACACAAAAGAACTATGGTCAGAACGTGACAACTACAGAAAACTTTCTCCAGGTTACTGTTCACACAAATACCTCTGCAATTGTTAGGGTCAAATTGTCTCCGTTCTTAAAGATTGGGGATATGAGTCCTTGATTCCAGATGTCAGGGAAATAACCTACACTCAGGATCAAATGAAAGTTTTAATAGAGCCAATTGAAATTTTGCATTTTTAGCATCCAATTTAGGATGCCATCAGGTCCCGCATGCTTTTTAAATTTGAGGGCCTGAAGTTTCTTATAGATCTCCTGGTCAGTAATTGGGGAGTACAAAGGATTTTGATGGTCCTTTATAGTTTTTTCTAATCCATTCAACTTCTCATGAATTTGGCATTGTTCTGCGTTTGTGTCAATTTGAACGGTGTTGTGGAGTGTTTTTCTTCAATTTTCACTCTCTCTCTCTCTCTCTCTCTCTCTCTCTCTCTCTCTCTCTCTCTCTCTCTCTCTCTCCTCTTTCTCTTTCTCTCTCTCTCAGACTCTGGTAATTCACTTCACTGCTCTCCTCTGACATCACAAAGAAAACACAAAGACACGGTTTGTCTGGTCGACTGCTTCATTCGTTTAGTGCTGTATATTTGCTGACACTGACTGACTGACTAGCTATTCAAACCAACAGACACACACTAGTAACATCATCAATACTCATGGTGTGAAACAACACCAAGTCAAACATTTACTTCAAAGGAGAATTGTTGGGTGGATGTATTCTCTGCCTCTGTGTCAGGAAGAAGAACTGAACAAATGTTTTACATTTGAAATTTTCCTGGCTTCTATGTTTAGTTGGAGCCAAAAGTTTCACGATACTTAAGCCTATGTTTTAGGAATGCAAATGAGAATGCTATTTTTATGTGGAATGTTTTGTGCCAACACGAAGAAGAATGTGTCGAACTCCGTGGCTCTGATACCAACACCTCATCCACAGTACTACTGCTGTGAATGGACTCTGTTAGCTCGGGAGGGGGGAGTTTAATCCTCCGATTTCATTTTCCAAACTGACTTCTGTCAGCCTAAAGTGACTCAATAAAGGTACCTCCTCTATGTTTTTTTTTGTGTGGATTCTCTATACTATACTTGCTTGTTTTGTCACATTAACTGAAATTAGGCCAAATAATAGATTTTTGGCACCCAGGAAATTGCAATTTCTGCATAGCGCTTCTTTAATATTCTATGTTTGTGGACTACGACTCATTTATATAGATGGATAGTTGATATCTTCTGCGACGGGCTGAGAACCTATGCTTTCCTTCTGAGTGAAGTCCTATTCATGAGCCTGTATTTGCCTTTGAGGTCTGCACTGTATCTCTCTCTCTGTCTGTGTGAGGGGCTGTGAGGGACAACCTATTGATGATGATCACATTCGGCTTTTGGCCAAGCTGAATTTCCATCGCTCCTGGAGTTTTCCCCCTCTTCATTTTGGTGAAATTGCACTTTACTGCATAATGGGAGTTAATATTTCTCATTGAAGTTACAAATTCCTTGTGTTTTCGATGCCAAGTGTGTGCGCCCTTGCCGCATTACTCTCCCCTGCTAGCTGAAAATCCCCTTTAATATCGAAGGCTTTTCTGGTCCCAGCAGATGCTGCCGGGGACTCAAACAAACAAATAAATTGTCATGTTGGATATATCTACGAAAATGTCATCAACCTCTTTTCATCCATTTGGCTGCCAACTCATCTGTTGTGCCAGTGTGGCCTGCTGGTTTTTCCCAGGAGTGGGAAACCATATTGATGGAACCACACTGTACTGTACTTGTGATATACTGTTTTAACAGTCTAGTCTGCTAGCGCTTGTCTTTATTGATTTCTCTTTCGTGGATAGGGGCACGTATAGAAGCAGAAAAGCAAAATGCCATTTCAAAGCTCATCTTGATTGTTATAACATTGTTGATTAGGATATGTTTGTGTTGGGCCTATGAAAATAAATTCATTTTGATACAACTGTGGAGAAGGTCAATCAAGCCAAATTCTGTTGTGTTGTTTTCTTATTGCGGAGTCTTTGGCTGGTGCAGTATGGATACAGCCTTTTTATTTGAGTCTCTGTTTAAGCTGAACATTTAAATCTAATTTAGATGCAATTCTCTGTCATGTCATTGTATTCTCTATTCTTACTGTTGTTTATTTATGAGAATACCAACTATATATATGTATATATATATAAGAGCAATTTTTATTTTCTTTGACATGAGTGCAGTGAGCAAGAGGCTTGCTTTAGAAGTCCAATGAATGCATAATGTCCAATACAGTGCCTTGTGATAGTATTCAGCCCCCTTGAACTTTGAGACCTTTTGCCACATTTCAGGCTTCAAACATAAAGATATAAAACTGTATTTTTTTGTGAAGAATCAACAACAAGTGGGACACAATCATGAAGTGGAACGACATTTATTGGATATTTCAAACTTTTTTAACAAATCAAAAACTGAAAAATTGGGCGTGCAAAATTATTCAGCCCCCTTAAGTTAATACTTTGTAGCGCCACCTTTTGCTGCCATTACAGCTGTAAGTCGCTTGGGGTATGTCTCTATCAGTTTTGCACATCGAGAGACTGACATTTTTTCCCATTCCTCCTTGCAAAACAGCTTGAGCTCAGTGAGGTTGGATGGAGAGCATTTGTGAACAGCAGTTTTCAGTTCTTTCCACAGATTCTCGATTGGATTCAGGTCTGGACTTTGACTTGGCCATTCTAACACCTGGATATGTTTATTTTTGAACCATTCCATTGTAGATTTTGCTTTATGTTTTGGATCATTGTCTTGTTGGAAGACAAATCTCCGTCCCAGTCTCAGGTCTTTTGCAGACTCCAAGTTTTCTTCCAGAATGGTCCTGTATTTGGCTCCATCCATCTTCCCATCAATTTTAACCATCTTCCCTGTCCCTTCTGAAGAAAAGCAGGCCCAAAATATGATGCTGCCACCACCATGTTTGACGGTGGGGATGGTGTGTTCATTGT
>NW_027006442.1:0-3045 GCF_036934945.1 Oncorhynchus masou masou
CAAATAAATGCTTCACAGAGTTCAAGTAACAGACACATCTCAACATCAACCCTAACCCGTCTGGACAAGAGGAATACCTATGTGAGAATGCTGTTCATCGACTACAGCTCGGCATTTAACACCATAGTACCCTCCAAGCTCGTCATCAAGCTCGAGACCCTGGGTCTCGACCCCGCCCTGTGCAACTGGGTACTGGACTTCCTGACGGGCCGCCCCCAGGTGGTGAGGGTAGGCAACAACATCTCCACCCCGCTGATCCTCAACACTGGGGCCCCACAAGGGTGCGTTCTGAGCCCTCTCCTGTACTCCCTGTTCACCCACGACTGCGTGGCCACACACGCCTCCAACTCAATCATCAAGTTTGCGGACGACACAACAGTGGTAGGCTTGATTACCAACAACGACGAGACGGCCTACAGGGAGGCGGTGAGGGCCCTCGGAGTGTGGTGTCAGGAAAATAACCTCACACTCAACTTCAACAAAACTAAGGAGATGATTGTGGACTTCAGGAAACAGCAGAGGGAACACCTCCCTATCCACATCGATGGAACAGTAATGGAGAGGGTAGTAAGTTTTAAGTTCCTCGGCAAACACATCACAAACTGAATTGGTCCACCCACACAGACAGCATCGTGAAGAAGGCGCAGCAGCGCCTCTTCAACCTCAGGAGGCTGGAGAAATTCGGCTTGTCACCAAAAGCACTCGCAAACTTCTACAGATGCACAATCGAGAGCATCCTGGTACGGCAACTGCTCCGCCCACAAACATAAGGCTCTCCAGAGGGTAGTGAGGTCTGCACAACGCATCACCGGGGGCAAACTACCTGCCCTCCAGGACACCTACACCACCCGATGTTACAGGAAGGCCATAAAGATCATCAAGGACAACAACCACCCGAGCCACTGCCTGTTCACCCCGCTATCATCCAGAAGGCGAGGTCAGTACAGGTACATCAAAGCTGGGACAGAGAGACTGAAAAACAGCTTCTATGTCAAGGCCATCACACTAACATTGAGTGGCTGCTGCCAACACACTGACTCAACTCCAGCCACTTTAATAATGGGAATTGATGGGAAATTATGTAAAATATATCACTAGCCACTTTAAACAATGCTACCTAATATAATGTTTACATACCCTACATTATTCATCTCATATGTATACGTATATACTGTACTCTATATCATCTATCGCATCTTTATGTAATACATGTATCACTAGCCACTTTAACTATGCCACTCTGTTTATATATATATACTGTACTCGAGACCATGTACTGTATCTTGCCTATGCTGCACTGTACCATCACTCATTCATATATCTTTATGTACATATTCTTTATCCCCTTACACTTGTGTGTATAAGACAGTAGTTTTGGAATTGTTAGTTAGATTACTTGTTGGTTATTACTGCATTGTCGGAACTAGAAGCACAAGCATTTCGCTACACTCGCATTAACATCTGCTAACAATGTGTATGGGACAAATAAAATTCGATTTGATTTGCAAGGTTTATCAATACACCCAGTCACTACAAAGATACACAGGCATCCTTCCTAACTCATTTGCCGGAGAGGAAGGAAACTTCTCAAGGATTTCACCATGAGGCCAGGCACTTTCTAAACTTGATCTCCACTATAAAAAGTATCTAGACATTCTCTCACATTTCTTTTAGACTAATATTTAGTTTCAACAGCAGAGACTTGTATAAATGTTGCTGTCTGTCTCTTCGACATTTGCAATATTGTTTCAATATTCAGATTTGATCTCCAGTTGTCCCACAGTAATAAACGTGTCAGGAATCGGGACGAAACAGACAGGTGCCTGCGTTTTCAGGCGTTTTTGAGCGTTTCTCAACCAGTCAAAGTCATGAATTAGCTGACATAATTTTTATAGATACATACAAAGAAATGTAAATTGAAAAAAGGTCAAACGAAATGAAGTGCAGCTAGTTTGCAGTCTTTCCAGCTTCAGTTTGAAGTGATTGTGTTAGCAGTGCAGTTTGCTAGCTCCTCTGAACAACAGTGTCCTGACAAGTGAGCGCATTTTCGATGCCAGGCAAAATCGTGCCTCATTAGCTCATTGTTATGGATGTATCCAAATAAATGTCACTAGAAAACAGCTTAAACAAATGCAAATACGGCTACTTTGCTGTTATTCTGGTTGCACTTTTTGACATGACTGTAAGTTAGCTGTCGTTGGCAAGCTAGCAAGCAAGGGATAAGAACGTTTCCAGACAGTATGGCAATGGAACATTTAGAACGACTGGTTTGGGTCCATAGAAACAGAACAAAAAGACTGAATGACTGGGTCGCGTCTCTAGCAATCGAACTGCTAGAATGAATAACCAGCCGGCTTTGGTAGCAACTCTAGATTTGTAGATTTGTGTCGGGACTATATCTTGTGGAAGGATGAAATAGTATGAATAAATTCATCCAAAAAACGTTTTTAATGACAATATGTCAATCGTTATTTGAATATGTTGTTAACCTGTTGTATAAACGTGATAATGCCCGAGAAGCAGGTGTTTCGAGGATATATTGACACGGGTGTTTTTATGCTTGAGATGAAGTCGAGGGCCAGCAAACCGTGCCACTTAAAGTAAACCTCCCACTTTGGGCTGGATGTGTCAATGTGTACGGTACCAGTCAAAGGTTTCGACACACCTACTCATTCAAGGTTTTTTTTTGTAGAATATTAGTGAAAATATCAAAACTATGAAATAACACATACGGAATCATGTAGTAACCAAAAAAAGTGTTAATCAAATCAAAAAATATTTTATAGCCACCCTTTGCCTTGATGACAGCCTTGAACACTCTTGGCATTCTCTCAACCAGATTCACCTGGAATGATTTCCCAACAGTCTTGAAGGAGTTCCCACATATGCTGAGCACTTGTTGGCTGCTTTTCCTTCACTCTGTGGTCCAACTCATTCCAAACCATCTCAACTGGGTTGAGGTGCCATGCTGGTTAACCTGTTGCGTCGCGCAATCCCGGATCCGGGATTCCAGTTATAGCCTCAAGCTCATTAGCATAACGCAAT
>NW_027006443.1:0-3044 GCF_036934945.1 Oncorhynchus masou masou
AACACACACAACGAGAGAGAGAGACCACTAAACACACACAACAGAGAGGGAGAGAGACCACTAAACACACACAACTAGAGAGAGAGAGAGAGACCACTAAACACACACACAACTAGAGAGAGCGAGAGAGACCACTAAAACACACACAACTAGAGAGGAGAGAGAGACAAAACACACAACTAGAGAGAGAGAGAGACCACTAAACACACACAACTAGAGAGAGCGAGAGAGACCACTAAACACACACAACTAGAGAGAGCAGAGAGAGACCACTAAACACACACAACTAGAGAGAGGAGAGACCACTAAACACACAACTAGAGAGAGAGAGAGACCACTAAACACACACTAACGAGAGAGAGACCACTAAACACACACAACTAGAGAGAGAGACCACTAAACACACACCAATAGAGAGACCACTAAACACACAACTAGAGAGACCACTAAACACACACAACAGAGAGAGCGAGAGAGACCACTAAACACACACAACTAGAGAGAGCGAGAGAGACCACTAAACACACACAACTAGAGAGAGCGAGAGAGACCACTAAACACACACAACTAGAGAGAGCGAGAGAGACCACTAAACACACACAACTAGAGAGAGCGAGAGAGACCACTAAACACACACAACTAGAGAGAGAGGAGACCACTAAACACACACAACTAGAGAGAGAGAGAGACCACTAAACACACACAACTAGAGAGAGAGACCACTAAACACACACAACTAGAGAGAGACACTAAACACGAGAGCGAGAGAGACCACTAAACACACACAACTAGAGAGAGACCACTAAACACACACAACTAGAGAGAGAGAGAGAGACCACTAAACACACACAACTAGAGAGAGCGAGAGAGACCACTAAACACACACAACTAGAGAGAGCAGAGAGACCACTAAACACACACAACTAGAGAGAGCGAGAGAGACCACTAAACACACACAACTAGAGAGAGCGAGAGAGACCACTAAACACACACAACTAGAGAGAGAGAGACCACTAAACACACACAACTAGAGAGCGAGAGAGAGACCACTAAACACACACAACTAGAGAGAGCGAGAGAGACCACTAAACACACACAACTAGAGAGAGGAGGGAGACCACTAAACACACACAGACTAGAGAGAGAGAGAGACCACTAAACACACACAACTAGAGAGAGCGAGAGAGCCACTAAACACACACAACTAGAGAGAGCGAGAGAGACCACCAAACACACACAACCAGAGAGCAGAGAGAGACCACTAAACACACACAACTAGAGAGAGAGAAGACCACTAAACACACACAACTAGAGAGCGAGAGAGCACTAAACACACACAACGAGAGACCACTAAACACACAATAGAGAGCAGAGAGACCACTAAACACACACAGAGAGAGAGAGAGACCACTAAACACACAACGAGAGAGAGAGAGAGAGACCACTAAACACACACAACAGAGAGAGAGAGAGACCACTAAACACACACAACAGAGAGAGAGAGAGAGACCACTAAACACACACACAACGAGAGAGAGAGAGACCACTAAACACACACAACAGAGAGAGAGAGAGAGACCACTAAACACACACAACTAGAGAGAGCGAGAGAGACCACTAAACACACACAACTAGAGAGAGAGAGAGAGACCACTAAACACACAACTAGAGAGAGCGAGAGAGAGACCACTAAACACACACAACTAGAGAGAGGAGAGAGAGACCACTAAACACACACAACTAGAGAGAGAGAGAGAGACCACTAAACACACACAACTAGAGAGACCACTAAACACACACACTAGAGAGCGAGAGAGACCACTAAACACACACAACTAGAGAGAGAGAGACCACTAAACACACACAAGAGAGAGAGAGAGACCACTAAACACACAACAACTGAGAGAGAGAGACCACTAAACACACACAACTAGAGAGAGGAGAGAGACCACTAAACACACACGAGAGAGAGAGAGAGAGACCACTAAACACACACAACGAGAGAGAGAGAGACGAGACACACACAACGAGACACGAGAGAGAGACCACTAAACACACACAACTAGAGAGCAGAGACCACTAAACACACACGAGACGAGAGAGAGCACTAAACACACAACGAGAGAGAGAGACCACTAAACACACAACTACGAGAGAGAGAGAGACCACTAAACACACTAACTGAGAGAGAGACCACTAAACACACGCGAGAGAGAGACCACTAAACACACACAACTGAGAGAGAGACCACTAAACACACACAACTAGAGAGAGAGAGACCACTAAACACACACAACTAGAGAGAGCGAGAGAGACCACTAAACACACACAACAGAGAGAGAGACCACTAAACACACAACGAGAGAGAGACCACTAAACACACACAACGAGAGAGAGAGAGAGACCACTAAACACACACAACTAGAGAGAGAGAGCCACTAAACAACACAACTAGAGAGCAGAGAGAGAGAGAGAGACCACTAAACACACACAACTAGAGAGAGAGAAGAGAGACCACTAAACACACAACTAGAGAGAGAGAGGAGAGACCACTAAACACACACAACTAGAGAGCGGAGAGACCACTAAACACACACAACTAGAGAGAGAGAGACCACTAAACACACAACGAGAGAGAGAGAGAGACCACTAAACACACACAACGAGAGAGAGAGACCACTAAACACACAACTAGAGAGAGAAGACCACTAAACACACACAACTAGAGAGAGAGAGACCACTAAACACACACAACGAGAGAGAGAGAGCCACTAAACACACACAACTAGAGAGAGAGAGAGACCACTAAACACACACAACTAGAGAGAGCGAAGAGAGACCACTAAACACACAACGAGAGAGAGAGAGACCACTAAACACACACAACTAGAGAGCGAGAGGAGAGACCACTAAACACACACAACTAGAGAGAGAGAGAGACCACTAAACACACACAACTAGAGAGAGAGAGACCACTAAACAACACAACAAGAGAGAGAGAGAGACCACTAAACACACACAACTAGAGAGAGAGAGACCACTAA
>NW_027006444.1:0-3043 GCF_036934945.1 Oncorhynchus masou masou
TGTTCCTATAGACTCAGTGAGGCCAGCAGGCTAATGTTCCTATAGTCTCAGTAAGGCCATCGGTCTAATGTTCCTATAGTCTCAGTAAGGCCATCAGTCTAATGTTCCTATAGACTCAGTAAGGCCATCAGTCTAATGTTCCTATAGACTCAGTAAGGCCATCAGTCTAATGTTCCTATAGTCTCAGTAAGGCCATCAGTCTAATGTTCCTATAGACTCAGTGAGGCCATCAGTCTAATGTTCCTATAGACTCAGTAAGGCCATCAGTCTAATGTTCCTATAGACTCAGTAAGGCCATCAGTCTAATGTTCCTATAGTCTCAGTAAGGCCATCAGTCTAATGTTCCTATAGACTCAGTAAGGCCATCAGTCTAATGTTCCTATAGTCTCAGTAAGGCCATCAGTCTAATGTTCCTATAGACTCAGTAAGGCCATCAGTCTAATGTTCCTATAGTCTCAGTAAGGCCATCAGTCTAATGTTCCTATAGACTCAGTGAGGCCATCAGTCTAATGTTCCTATAGTCTCAGTAAGGCCATCAGTCTAATGTTCCTATCCACTCAGTAAGGCCATCAGTCTAATGTTCCTATAGTCTCAGTAAGGCCAGCAGTCTAATGTTCCTATAGTCTCAGTAAGGCCATCAGTCTAATGTTCCTATAGACTCAGTAAGGCCATCAGTCTAATGTTCCTATCCACCCAGTAAGGCCATCAGTCTAATGTTCCTATAGACTCAGTGAGGCCATCAGTCTAATGTTCCTATAGACTCAGTAAGGCCATCAGTCTAATGTTCCTATAGACTCAGTGAGGCCATCAGTCTAATGTTCCTATAGTCTCAGTAAGGCCATCAGTCTAATGTTCCTATAGTCTCAGTAAGGCCATCAGTCTAATGTTCCTATAGACTCAGTAAGGCCATCAGTCTAATGTTCCTATAGACTCAGTGAGGCCATCAGTCTAATGTTCCTATAGTCTCAGTAAGGCCATCAGTCTAATGTTCCTATAGTCTCAGTAAGGCCATCAGTCTAATGTTCCTATAGTCTCAGTAAGGCCATCAGGCTAATGTTCCTATAGACTCAGTAAGGCCATCAGTCTAATGTTCCTATCCACCCAGTAAGGCCATCAGTCTAATGTTCCTATAGACTCAGTGAGGCCAGCAGGCTAATGTTCCTATCCACTCAGTAAGGCCATCAGTCTAATGTTCCTATAGTCTCAGTAAGGCCATCAGTCTAATGTTCCTATAGTCTCAGTGAGGCCATCAGTCTAATGTTCCTATAGACTCAGTAAGGCCATCAGTCTAATGTTCCTATAGTCTCAGTAAGGCCATCAGTCTAATGTTCCTATAGTCTCAGTAAGGCCATCAGTCTAATGTTCCTATAGTCTCAGTAAGGCCATCAGTCTAATGTTCCTATAGTCTCAGTAAGGCCATCAGTCTAATGTTCCTATAGACTCAGTAAGGCCATCAGTCTAATGTTCCTATAGTCTCAGTAAGGCCATCAGTCTAATGTTCCTATAGACTCAGTAAGGCCATCAGTTCAATGTTCCTATAGTCTCAGTAAGGCCATCAGGCTAATGTCTTATAGTCTCATGAAAATATCGGCTCCAATGTTCCTATAGTCTGTGTGTAACATCGGTCTAATGTTCCTATAGTCTCAGTAAGGCCATCAGTCTAAATGTTCCATAGTCTCAGTAAGGCCATCAGTCTAATGTTCCATAGACTCAGTAAGGCCATCAGTCTAATGTTCATAGGTCTCAGTAAGGCCATCAGTCTAATGTTCCTATAGACCTGTGCGTCATCAGGCTCGTCTTTTTATTGGTGTGTAACTGTTATGAAAGTTGTATTGTCATTTTGCTTTGTATTTAAACGGCACTTTAAAAAGTGTACACGTACACTGCAACATGTCCCCATGCGGACAACAAAGCCAACAAAGTAAAGTGAAGCATTCTTAAGCTTCAGGGCCTGGAGCTTCAGGCAGTTATATTTTTGCATGTAATTTTAGGCGAAAAATTTAAATAAATGTGCCAATACTTAAGAGGTTAAGGGGGAAGAAAGCGATTCTGCCAGTTCCCAGAGGAGTAATCGCAGTTCTGATGTCCAGAAAAGGCCGGTCACGACTCATATCAATGCCTTCATTCCGGGAAACTCTAGACCCACTCCAATTGGATCCAGTAGAGAATGAATAGACAGTTGATGTTCAGCGAAATGACACGGCTGCCAAATGATTTGTGTCTCTGTGCATCTGTGTATTTGCATGTGTATTTGCATGTGCACTTGAGTGTGTATTTGCATGTGTGCGCAAGCTAAGTATCTATCTGCCAAGATCATCTATACAATGAAAAGAGAAAAAGAAAGAATGAAAGAAAGAAAGAAAGAGAGAGCAGCGACAAATTAACAGCTTCATGCCAACATGGTAATTATTGTCAAATGTAGCCATTTATTTCAGTCTAGCCTTCCAGCTTTGCAAAGCACTTCAAGGCTACTGACTTGAGTGCTACGGGGCGGTAGTAATTTAGTAATATGCCTTCGCTTTCTTGGGCCCCGTGACTATGGTGGTCTGCGTGAAACGTGTAGATGTTACAGACTCGGTCAGAGAGAGGTTGAACATGTAGATGTTACAGACTAGGTCAGAGAGAGGTTGAACATGTAGATGTTACAGACTCGGTCAGAGAGAGGCTGAACATGTAGATGTTACAGACTCCGGTCAGAGAGAGGTTGAACATGTAGATGTTACAGACTCGGTCAGAGAGAGGCTGAACATGTAGATGTTACAGACTCGGTCAGAGAGAGGTTGAACATGTAGATGTTACAGACTCGGTCAGAGAGAGGCTGAACATGTAGATGTTACAGACTCGGTCAGGGAGAGGTTGAACATGTAGATGTTACAGACTAGGTCAGGGAGAGGCTGGAACATGTAGATGTTACAGACTAGGTCAGGAGAGGCTGAACATGTAGATGTTACAGACTCGGTCAGGGAGAGGTTGAACATGTAGATGTTACAGACTAGGTCAGAGAGAGGCTGAACATGTAGATGTTACAGACTCGGTCAGAGAG